>NC_143585.1:102236460-102536460 GCF_048544385.1 Mastigoproctus giganteus | reverse complement strand
AGTGATATCACCATTTAATACTTATGGAAAAAAGAGGGCATTTAATTATAAGATCTCTTTAAAAAGTGCAAAAACTTTTTGTTGTTTTCAGAAATATACACTTAACCCACTGGAGAAATTCAGATTTTTTCAGTGGGTCAAGTGTCCTTCTCCCCATGCAGGGGAGAAGGAGCTGTAATCTGAAGTTTTTAGAGCAAAGAAGAAGAAGAAGAAAAAAAAAAAAAACGAGGACGACAACTATACCTCTGGTAACAATTAACCGATCCTAGAAAACAGAAATTAGATTGAAATACTTACAAACATTGCTCAAATATCCAGACTGAATTCCTTTATCCAATTGATTAGCTTTATATGATGAGCAAACTGAATTTAACTTTTCATCATGTGTTTGAATATCAGTACCTTTCGCTCGAAGTGCACCTAGCAATAGTAAGAAAATATGTTAAGAATGAAAACTGCAACAAAGATTAAATCATCATTTATTAATTTTACATGTAACCAGTTCAACCTCTTAATATACACTAAAATCTCTAAAATCTGGCACATTGAAATCTGGAATTATTCAAAATTCAGCACATTTTACAAAAAGAAATCACAGTTTGGAAATATTAAAAAAGTAATTTGGAATTCATATCAATGATCATATTCATCTTTAAGAATCGATAGGAAAAATGGTGATATTTCTCTTTGAAAGTAGTCTCTAGTAACAAGAGTACAGACTACACAGAGGGATTATTTGATGTGACCTGCCATGTGGTATATGAAACTGGAGTTTTCAAAGTTGTAATACAGTTAAAGTTAAATACAGTTAAAGTTGCATTATCAATGCAGTTTAAATTTTCAGTACTACACTACCTCATCCATTCAGCTCTTTTTACTGCTTGCAGTAAAAACTGCTCAAGGCACAAGGTAGTTCTGAAAATTTCTTTAAATTTCTCTCGGGCCAGTATAGATTTAGCTAAATTATAACTTTGAATTTCTCTCTTTTGGAGCTATCTTTTATTCAGTAAAGTTCTAAAGGTAGCGTGAATTGATCTTGCAAATTAGTTATGTGGCTGGTCATAGAGTGTTTGCATAAGCTGGTGACCTGTCTGATGTCCTTATGAAACAGCTCAGAGAAAAGAAAGAGAGAAAATACCTAGTGTGGGTACAGCAGAAAAAATGTTAGCTTCATTTAATCTATGGCTAATCCTAAATTATTAAAATTTCCGCACATCTATTCTACAACAGTCTTTCCTCAATTTGAATCTATGCCCCTTCAGGTTCTTAATCTGAGCAGGAGGAAGTGTCCCATCAGCATTGAGCTTGCACAACCCATTCAAGGCCTTATACACCTCGCAGGTGTCTTTTGCCTAACCCCCAGAACTTAAGCCTTTCTTCGTAAGAGCATCCCTTTGTTGCCCTTCACTGTAATCGTTCTAGCAACTCAACATCCTTCCTAAAATGAGGCCTCCAGACCTGTACGCAGTACTCAAGGTGTGGCCTGACCATTGCTTTATACAAGGGGATAATCACCTCCTTATTCCTGCTAGCAAAATTCCTGTATATCATTGACAAGATCCCATGACCAGTTTCTGGCAGCCTGCCTGAATTGATCAGCAAACTTCATATCTGACTGCACAATTAGCCCAAGGTCTTTTGCATTCTCCACTACCCAAAGTACTGCATATGCTATCCATATGCAGTACTTTGCATTTGTCAATGTTAAACTTCAGTTGCTACTTCTTAGCCCATCTGCCTAACTTTTCTAGATCTTGTTGCAGTAGCATACCGTCTTTACTGTCATTAACAACCCAGCCAACCTTTGTATCATCTGCAAACTTGGACATTAAGCCTGATGTGCCTTCATCAATATCATTGACGAATACACAAAACAACAATAGGCCTAGCACAGAACCATGGGGAACTCCACTAATAACATTTGTTAACGAAGAGAAGCATCCATTGATTACCACTCTCTGTCTTCTCCCACTCAACAACCCCTTTATCCATTGTAGCAACTTGCCCTTAATGCCATATCTCTCCAATTTGTATAGCAGTCTTCCATGTGCAACAGTATCAAAAGCTTTCCTGAAATCTAAACATATGATATCAAAATTATTTTTTACATTCAGTTCCTTTGTGACCACATCAATAGTATCCAATCAAATTGGTTAGAGAAGACCTCCCTTTAACAAACCCACACCGTGTCTTAACTATTACTGCAGTCTTGTCTAGCTGATTCTGCAATGTTTCATTAACCAGTGACTTCATTATTTTCCCAGGAACAAAAGTTAAACTAACAGGTTTATAGTTACTTGTGTCACCTTTTGAACCCCCTTTGTGAATTAGGGAAATATTTTCATACCTCCAGTCCATAGGGACCTCCCCTGAGTCCAAGAAAGTTCTCATAATTATGGCTAAGGGTTTGCTTACTTCCTTTCCAGCCTCCTTTAATATAACTGAATAGATCCCATCCACCCCAGGTGCCTTTCATATGTTTAATTTCAATAATTTCTCCTCCACTTTGCTCTCAGTTATTACAAAATCACTCAATTAACTTCCTGTTACAGTTTGATAAACTTCTGGAATTCCCCTCTTTGCATAACTCCTCATGTGTGAATGTAGATGCAAAATACTCATTCAGTTTATCAGCTCCTTGTGCAGGATCATAAATAATCGAACCATCTATGTTAAGTGGATCAATCTGATTCATCCCCTCTCTTCTAGAGTTTACATAAAGAACTCTTTGCTGTTTTTGTTTGCATCCTTTGCCAAAGATTTCTTGTAATCTGCCTTTGCCTGCCTAACCGCCTTTGTGACTTGATTGCAGACTAGCTTATACCTGCCTTATATCTGGCTTCTGTGTTGCCTGATAATTTACATTACCAGGCATCCCATTAGCCTGGGATGCCTGGTAATGCATTCCATGCATTTTTCTTCTCTGCCAGGAGCTTGATTAATTCATCAGACATCCATTTAGGCCTAAACCTTGAACGGTACTTCTTAGTTGGTATGAAAAGCCTAGTAGCCTCCAAGATTAAGTTCCTGGAGTCTTCCCATTTAGAATCACCGTTGGTAACATCATCAGTTGATCTCACTGTATGGAATTTAAAAACTCTCTGAGTCTGAGACAACTGTAGTCACCTTTACGAAAGCAAAAACAACTTTTTCCCAAGAGGGGCCCTTAGTTTAGTAGCCTAGACTCAAGACTATTAAACGCGTCACTGACTTCAAAACCCTCTCTGGTTTCCATTCATCAAAACCCTCTCTGGACACCTAACGAAAAGAAGAAAACAGAAATAGCCCCAGTTTGGCAACCCATGTGTCATATTCTTATGTGGTCAGTTTGACATTGATCAAATGACAATGGGGCCACCAAGAAAGACAAATATTGAACTTTGCGTCCGGTTTTGTCTACAAGAAGAGGTTTAACAATCCTGAAATTATAACTCTGTAATAATATTAGCTAAATGAATTCAATATTAATTCAAATTTGCAAAAATGTTAGAAATATGGGTGGTAATTATATTTTAAAATTACTTACCATGTTCTTCCTTTAAGCATTTTGAGAACTGATCGCAAAAGGCCTTTAATTTGAGTGGTGGTAATCTCCATGATGCTAATAAATAAACAAATGAATACCAGTTAGGTAATGAACACACAGTGCCATATTCTTTGCATATTCGATTTTCGAATTTTATTTCTTAAATTAACTGAATTTTTTTTCTGTGATTAATAGAAATGAAAAGTAAAAAAACTAATTACCCTGTTAATGAGTTATTTATTAATTAATCAGTATTAATTGTTTTCACTTCATTGCACCTACTTTACAAATATTCGCTCAACATTTTGTAATACTTTACTTATTTCTGCCAGGACTTTAAGAACAATCGAAAGATAACACTTGTTGCACGTCTAATCTGATTAATACATTTATATAATATATAATACAAGATTCATGAGTTATATATTTAGTAAACTGACAACAAAAAATTGGCTCATCACTCCATATGCACCAACCAAGAACATTTCTTTTCTATTTGGCTTGTAACATACATCTGCTTTCACTTTTAACTCAATGCTTACGTCAAGGCTCTCCGAGATAGCATAGTGGTTACAGTTACCATCTTCCCAAACAGGTGGAAAAGACAGAGTTCGAATCTCGTCAAACAACGACGCGAGCAATTTTTGTTGCCTTTTTTGTAACCTGGCTGAGTTAGGTGGTCTTAGGCAGTTTTGTACTTTTCTCCCCGGAAACTCGGATTTTTGGTCCGAAAACGGCAAACCGACCGAAAGATACACGCAATTACAGACAAATATACTGACGCCTGATAGCCTTACTTGTTTTGGCGGTTAACATGCACACTTAACTAACTTGTGTCGTAGTGGCTTAGCATTATAATGGCTGCTCATGTCAACAGGATGCACTGCCTTAGAGTATGTCTTCTTAACTGAAACTCTGACAGTGCATCCGGTTGGCGTGGATGCATTTGAAACATTGTTGAAGAGTTCAACAGAAGAACAGCAGCATATAGCCACATACTCACATTCCTCCGCAGAAATAGACGGAACATAACTAATCAAAGAAGACCACAGAGCACACAAGTATGTGTGTGATAAAAAATTGTTTCAGATGCTGGACTTCTATCGATACTCTGTTTATGTAATATTTCTTTCGTGCTTTTTTTTTTTTTTTTTTTCAACCACAAACTTGTCCATTTAAAATGCAATTATAACACAAATTCAAATGTAATAGATTTCTGCCATACCGATCGTCAGTTCATAGTTATTCTGCTTCAAGTTTAGGAGGCTTGCTAATGATCATAAATTTGTGTCTTTTCCTTCACAATACAGAGAAGGAATGGCGATCCAATGGCATGTGTGCCGGTATATCTTGCATGCACAGGCAAGGCTGGATTTTGGTGGTCGTAGGCCCTAGGCACTTTTATTCCGAAATGTGCTAAAAGGGGAGGGGGTCTTCTATTTTAACACTTTGACGGCGAATCACGTCAATTAATGGCTCAAGTTTCACCAATAATAAATGATAAACCACCTCAATTGACAGAGCGACCATCACTTATATTCTTCTAGTTTTGCGAACAGTCGCTAGATAGCGTACGCGTATTGAATTGAAACTCCTAGAGTCGATTGCAAAGAAATATCACGTGTAGGAATGATTTTAAAAAACTGTTTTTTTTTTCTTCCTTTGTAGGCCCTAGGCACTGTGCCTACAGTGCCTAATGGGAAATCCGGCCCTGTGCACAGGAAAATATGCCGGCACGCAGCTAAAGCAGAAGGGAATCACGAAGAAAGAGAAAAATGATGATATCCAGCTCAGGACCCTGGGTGTGCCAAGCCCATACTCATTAGATATGAGCCCCATATCCGACTAAGGAAACCGTAAGTGAAATTTTCTGCAGAATTATATAGTAACAAAGTTCTCATCTGAAAATCTGAAGTATTGTTATCCTTTTTATAATAAAAATAAAGATAGTGGCTTTAACATAGCACGCGGAAATTGTTATATTTTTATTTTTGACAAGCAGGGCAGCAAAGGTTCCAAATCGCTGCTCTATGAAATACAGAAAGAGTCATCTATAACCGCAAAATTAACTAGTATTCAATCCTGTTCAATGGCGAGATGTAATCGTGGGCCATGAGAGTGGAAACCGTACATCATCAAAACGAAAAGATGGGCCAAGTGTGATAAATTTTCGGATTACATCTTTGGTTTTCGCAGAACATCGGTTAGGAATATCTGTTGTAAGGCATTCGTGAGGTCCGCAAATGAAAAGGATGTTCTTGGCCTGATTTTGTAGTCCAGTTCATTAGTTCTGTGCTGGTCACAATATTCCCATGTTATTTTCTTTCAAACCACGCGTTCATTACCTAGGATTTTTAGTCTGGAGCATTGTCCTGCTGGAAGGTGTAAGAGGCGCTTCTATAAAATAGCATAAAATGTAGGGCATACAGAATTATCCCGAAGATCATTGTAGGATGCAGTATTCATGGTTCATGCACTGCGACCAGTGGGCCTAGTCCACGTCAATAGAAACACCCTCTGACCATAACTCATTCTCCTCACTTCATAGTTGCAACATTAGACTCAGGTAATAAGTATTCTCCGACAGTCTCTACACTCAAACATGCCCGTTAAATTAGAATAATGTGTAGTGCAGAATTGATGGAGGTGGATGAACTGGGTGCCTGTGACGAGAACACTCCCGTTGCAGCTCCTGGAAACAGCCTTTAATAAGTGCAAAACACACATCTCAAGCACTGGTGACAGTGATCGAGAAACAAAGCGAAGTTCAAAGGTGGCATCAGCAACAGCTGAAGCTATAAATTGCTACAAACAAATTTATGTGGAGAAGAAAAGAGTATAAGGGCACACTCTTACAAATACAGGGTGTTTCAGTTAAACGTTTCAGAACTTCTAAGAGGGGTAGGGTACATCCTGACAACTCGAAATCATATAGCAATGTGGGGTCGGAAATGCTTTCCTGAAGCGGTGTTGTACACAGAAGCACCATAAAGAAAAGAGACCGTAAGTGAGAAATCGTTTTAATAATACATGAAAAGAAGCAAAAGGTACATGGATTAAAGTAAGTGTTCGAAGTTTCTTCCACGGGCTACAATGCACGCCTCACATCTCCGACGCATGGACATCCGAACATTCTGGAATACTCCAGGCGAATTTCGAATTTCTTCGGCAGCTACTGCGATTCTTGCAACCAGCTCCTCAGCATTGTCAACAGGGGTGTCATAAACTAGCGATTTCATATGACCCCAGAAATAAAAATCAAGACATGATAGGTCGGGTGACCGAGCAGGCCAACGCACGGGACCACCACGTCCGATCCACTGTTGACCAAATGTGACATCCAGGTAGTTACGAACATCTCCGCTATAATGGGCAGGGGCTCCATCGTGTTGGAACCACATTGTGTGTTGCGTCGATGTAGAAATCTGTTCATCTCTCAAAAGTTGTGGCAATACTTGCTGCAGAAAGATCAAGTAGATGGGTCCGGTTAGACGACACGGTAACAGGTAAGGTCCGATGAGGTGATCTCCCATAATACCGGCCCATACATTGACCGAAAATCGAATCTGTGCTGCACGACGTCGCACGACGACTTCTGTGTACAATACCGCTTCAGGAAAGCATTTCCGACCCCACATTGCTATATGATTTCGAGTTGTCAGGATGTACCCTACCCCTCTTAGAAGTTCTGAAACGTTTAACTGAAACACCCTGTATAATGAAAATATTATTTAACTGAAATAAATTCAGGTAGGGCGTAATTTTACTTTTGAATATGGTAATTATTAAGGTTTAAAAATACTGATTTAGAAATAGGGATGTTATAGACGTGTAAATTAAATAGCAGTTAAATGGAGACGAGAATAACAAGTAATACAAAAGGGTAAACTAAGAGTAAACAAAACAATGGCCCATACTAGGGAAGGAGTGGTTATTTGCGAACAAGCAAAAAAGGTATACTAGAAGTAGGGAAACAATGAGACCATGGATAGAGGTAATTAAGAACGTTTGATCTAAGCCGCATCTGGATGTAAGTCGGGACAGTCGTTTGCGTCAGGAAAACAGAGCCACTGTTGAGGATTTTAGATAAGGGGTGACGTCTGTCGAAATTTAGTGAAAACACGAAATTAGCTACCTTTGGAGGCGTTTGGCATATATGACAGAGTTGTAACGGGGGTGCTAAGTAAACACGAAAACAAGAAATTACAAGAGAGGGAGAGAGTTGTGTTAGGTTTTTTTTTTTTTTTTAACAAATAGGAAGGAGTGAGAAATTAAATAGTGTTAGGATTTGTTGAGAGTCCTGTGGCAGGAGGTTCAAACTGCTGAAGAAAAAGGGGCCGAGAGGAGAGTTCGTGAGTCGGGAGTTGAGTGGTTAGAGATGTGGGAGTGAGAGAGTTCGAGTTCGGAAATCGTGGAAACAAGATGAAGGGGAAAAAAAGTAGTGGGGCGAAGAGGAAGTGAGGACATGGGGAGTTTTAGAGTTGGAGTTCGGAAACAGAGAGAAGTGTGAGAGATTTGAGATGAAGATGAAGAAGAGAAACAAAAATATAAAGTAGCGAAAGAAAGAACGTCTGGAGTGAAGGTTTTTTTTTTTTTTTTTGGGAGTTAGGAACATGTGTTGTAAAGTTAAAGTAAAATTGGGGTTGGCCAGTCGTCGGGAGGTCGGTGTGTCTAGCAACATAACCACATGCTGTATTTCTGAAAAAATTTCATGTAGGAATCTACAGATGAGTCTAGATCCGTCCCGTCGGGAATGAGCCAGGTATGCAGGTGTGTGGAAAGAGAATCCAGTCGTTGGGTGGTCGGCGTGCCTAGCAACGTAATCGCATGCTGTATTTCTGAAGTTAAAAATGTGTAGGAAGCTATGCGTCTAGGGTCTGGTCCCGTCACGAGCGAGCCAGGTATGTAGATATGTGAGTAGAGAAATCTATGTGAGAAAGAATGTGTCCAGTCCAAGAGCCCCCGAAGAAGAGTTAAACAGCCAGAAAGATTTGAAACGGATATGAGAAGAATGTCTTCCAATGAGGAAACCAGAGTGCCAAAGAATTAAAGCAGCAGCCCATCTCGAAACGTAAGTGCGTTACAGTTTTATTGAACCCCAAACTCATAGACTGTAACGCACAACTCAAACAACGAGAAATTGTTTCATAGAGTGTTGGCATTTGTTTGATAATTTTTTTTTTTTTTTTGTTTTTTTTTTTTTTTTTTAGGAGCATTAGCAACTAAGGCCATATTACTCCGGGATATGCGGTGGTCATTCCCTGACCTTTCCACATCCTCCGTATTTGGTGGGCACGGGCTCGAACCCCAGTCTAATCAAGAAGTGTGTGCTACGCACTGCTGCTCCTTCCCACCTGGCTACGGAGGCACTTTGTTTGATAAAGTGTTAGGATTTTCAGAGGAAATCTTTTTTGCGATGCAATTAAGTTAGGCTAGTTTATAGATAATGACCATGAAATGACGTAAGGGTACCAAAGGGATAAAGAAGGGAAAATATATATAAGGGAATTAATAATAGAATAAATCATAGGCCTAATAAGAAGAGAATGTGGTAACCAATATAATTATTCTAGACAAGATGATAATTGACAAGGTGTTTAAAGATGATAATATAACAGATAAGATTCTAGGGAATGTGTTAATGTGTAAAAGGAAGAAAAATTTATTTTACTCAGAAACCGTGAGAGAAAAGAGGAACCTACCCCGTATCAAAATTGGGAAGTAACAAAGATGCTTGTGGGTGTGGGGGTAGTAAGTACTTCTGATGTAAGATGATGAAAATAGTAGTTGATTTGATAGCTGTTTTGACAGAAATAAGTGATTTTAGAAAATACTACTGATGTAAGTTGATGAAAATAGTAATTGATTTGATAGACATTGGTAATTTGTAGTAAGAGACAACTGGTGTAAAATGATATGTGTAAAGGAAGAGAAGCACCCTTTCCTAAGCAATAGTTGGGATTTATAACTGTGTGTGAGAGATTATCAATAAGAGAGAGTTGTGCTAATGAACGTAAATTATGTATACATATGAGGAATAATTGGGAACTGTTGATGATGTGTGTGAGATGGCGAGTTTTCTTGTATTAGTATTACAGTTGATATACAAAAATTAAATTTTGGAATCTGTATGTACGTAAATTTTTTATAAAGCTCATTAAAATTTGTTTGTTATTTATGTAAATTTTGTGTCATCTTTAATGCTCTGCTAACTTACCGCTTCATACACTCTAAAATTTGGAATTTTCTGAAAATTGCGGTCAGAGTTGCGATTTCTGTTTGCCGTGACTTCAATATGGTGGAAGTCAACAACATTTATTTTAAATAAAAAATAATATTAATAAGTAAATAAAATTATATACGGGCGACCACAAGGGCAATTGTGCAGCTCAGACTTTTTTTGTTTGCTTGTTTTTGTTTTGCTTATGCTTGTTCAGTTCACAAAGTTGTTTTTTGTGCGTTAAAATAAAATGTTTATTTTCATTTAATGATGCATGCATTATTTATTTTCTATAGATCACTGTTGAAACAGCACACAACATATATATGAGTCACTCGTAGTTATAAAGTATTCCAATATTATTTCAAGAACCATTTGATGTTTCTAACTTTTAACATGGAAAATGGTTGTCGACTTTTGCAAATAATATCTGGTGCACTTCTTGAAAATAGTTTGCACTCTTCTTTAATAATACCTAGAACTTGAAAATGTGGTTTCTGTTGACAGGAAATTTCTCCACTAAATCATCCGCAACCCTATAGAAATTAAAAGAGGTGTGACGGACTGGCCACTGAACAGTAGAAACACTTTTAATCAAAATTTTAATTTATAGGGTGCTGGAATATAGAATAAAGTGGTTTCCAATGGGACCTTTATCCTGTTTGAAGAAATCGGGGCCAATTCCCTAAAAATCCTGAACAAGGTGATGTGTTGATGGGTACAATTATCCTCTGGCATTAAACAAGTGAAGATCACTTTTAAATAATTTTTCAAAAATCATATTTTACCACGTGAATATTGTGTTAAAATTAGAAAACTTTTGCCCAATCTCTAATTGAAAAGCGGCCACGATTCTGAATTCCATTTGGAGCTAAGTTTTGAGGTCATACGTTACTTGTATACAGCTACAGCAGATCTTTACTGCAGCTGGTCTTCGCAGTGATAATAACACAGTCTTCCCTACACGAAAAGGCTCGGGTTTAAATCCCGTCAATAACACGAAATACTTTTTTAATTTTGTGGCTGAGTTGTCGCTCTCAGAAGAAGATTGCAAAGTTTTTTGTCCCAGAAACTCCAGTTTTTCGTAAAGCAAAACAGCCTGAGAACGACTAACTCAGTTACGGAGTGAAAAAAACGTTAACAGTTCCTCGTGTCACTGTCGGTATTCGAACTCTGGACTTTTCCGTCCAGTGCAGGGAGGCGGTGATTATAACCATCGTTCTATCCGCGCGGACAGACAATGGATCGACCACAGAACATGTAATTTATGGCTATAATACACAAGGCGGCTTTATGATGCTGTTCTTGGGTAATTCTAATATGGCAGTTTTTATACAGTACTGCAACTGAGTTCCCCCATTCAAGCATACTAGTAGTGATCTCTTAACTTCACTACTGAAACCTGGGTGCGAAGACGATATTCAATGTGGAATTCAGAAAAATAAACGCTTTTTTTAACTTATATATGGTGAAAATTTTTCGAAACGGAACCCTTGCCAGAATAAACGTGTAGAACACAGCTAACAGATAAAATGACGGACCAGAATGACGTTCCGGTGCCATTACGAGTCTTGTAATTATAAGGCCAAAGTAATAATTTTTACACTTTCCTAGCAATAAATTGATTAAAACAGTATTTACTGGTAAAATAAAATTTTTTAAAACTTATTTAGTAACACCTCTCTCTCTCTCACAGGATAATGCAGAAATTTTTTTTTTGGCTGGTGCAGCATAAGCCTCAGGCTTCCTTGCACCATAAAGCTAATAATAATAAAAATAATATCACGTAGTAGGAAGACTACACGTAACCCGTAGCATATACTGCTATCCAGGGTGAAAGTTTATTGCTTCAAATGAACAAATAAATAAATATATAAACATCAAAATCCAGAGAGATTTCACGCTACTGTCGTTCATGAATTTGGGTGAAGGAGCAAAATATTTGACTAATAATCGGTTGAGCAGCAGTTAGCCGAAAAGATACAATGCACTCTCTTAACTTAAAATATAACACGTGATAACATGAGACAAGAAAATACAGTACTGTAAAAACATATAATTTAATTTGAGAAAAGTAAATACTTACATATTTTAACTTGAGAACTCTGATGTAGCACTGTACATTTCGATTTATTTAACCCATCCAAACTGCTATCAGTGCTAGTTAACATTTTTTAAAGGAATCTGAAAAAAAAAAAAAAATAAATAATAAAATAATAATAAATAATATATTACTGTAATTACATTGAGTTCTCAAATAAGTTATAAAACTACTTACAATTGGCACCCCAGCGAAATCGACCCCAAAATTGGACAATATGTTACTGATTTACCATATGGAATTGAAACTGCCATAAAAATAACAACCAACTGGTAACAGGCAAGAAAATTTCACCATCTAACAAAAGTTTGAAAATGTGGAAGTACTCTATACGGAGTTGTAACTTTATAAGGTAAACTTACTTTTCAGGAAATGAAGGCGCTCCTTCAGTAACAACATCATGTAATCCTACACTAGTGTGCAAAACTTGAGGACCAACACTATTTCTAAAGGTTACAACCACAAAATCAAACGAAACAGCCTGTGGCGATTTGCATAACTGTGGCCGTTCAGTAGAAAGCTGGTGCACGTGCAAAAACTGAATCGTGATGAGTTCAGCAGTTATGCGCAAATTACCGATGGTGAGCACGATTGTTATAGACGTTCGATTGGTTACAGACAACGAGGCGCCTCCGTAGCCAGGTGGGCAGGAGCAGTCTCTCTCCTCTCTCTCTCTCTCTCTCTCTCTCTCTCTCTCTCCATATGGCTAACAATAATAAATGTTACAACACTGGTATTAAGGAGCCCAATATGCACATTGTTGACATCAGTTGTTGTACTGAGTGGTTATCGAATGATTTTAGCTTTATGTTACTCTGCACAGGTCTTCTCAGTGTCCGCTGACCTCTCATATCAATGAGCTGTTTCCAACCATAGGATCACCGTTGGTTGGATGTTATCTGGTTACTGTGCCAGTCTCCATATGCACAATGGTCGCTCATCAACACCCCAACAGGTTGCAGTTTCCAAGATACTTCTACTGATGGGTCTGGCACAGATACCATAACACGTTCAAAGTTAATTAAATCTTTCCCACTGTGTTGCCCACTGAAGTCACACATACGAAAGTATACCTGCATATGTGCCCGCCTGCTTTATATCGCATGGTATGAACGTGATGCCGTCATTGTAAAAGTGCTCCATTCCATGAAAAGAGTTGGCGTACTGAATAATGCTCCATTTCATAAAAAGAGTTGGCATACTGGATAATGCTGCCAAATAAAGGGCATCATATATATCATGCTCTTGCAAAAAGTATTTATCTGATATTCTCTGATCTGTGGAAAAATTGCCGGAAGCAAGCAATTAATGAAATATGGTAGATGGTTAGTGGCATTTTCCTCAGCGATTTCCAGAAAGAAACTAGCACAGGATGACGAATTAGCATTCAATATCAAAAGTGGCTGACTTAATTACTAAATGGAAACGTTATGGTGCTATTGCTTAGAAATATTTGACTGAACTGTATTAATTGACAAAAAGAGACTGGAAGATGCTCAGATATTAATGGAAAACTGATAAGTAGGGAGCTGTATGGCATCCAATTTTTCAGAAAAGCTGCAGCACACTGACCAAATATCACAGCAGTAGTATCAGGTTAGGGTGTGAACCGATGACCTTTTACCCCGTAAGTGTCATGGGAAAAGTTTTATTTCAATCTCGCTAGGTGGCGCTGTTTATTCAGTTGGTTTATCTTCTAGCCAGGTGGCACTGCTTACTCCCGGTTATTTTACCCGCCAGGTGTCGCTGCTTGCTTCTGGTTCCGCTTGAATTTTCTTGTTTTAATTTTTCCCTAGGTGCCATTAGTGGTATTTTCAATTTTATTTTTTCCTTAAGCTGGTCTTGAACTTGGGTTGGCTTGCTTGGTTGCTGGCAACGTATCCTCGCTGCTTTTTTCCCCCTTGGCTGCTATTGTATAAGTTTGCTTCCTTGCATCATTTGCCACTATTAATACTAATACTAACACAATTAAAATAATGCATGAGTATAATTGAAGCCAATCTTGCTATAACATATTGAGCCAGCCAGTAGACGTAAATCAGTAATAAATACAAAAAGTTATTTACCTTTATTTTTTTTTACTATTACTGTGGCAGTGTGATGGCTCAATTGTCTAACCGCAACTGCTTACACATATCAATTACAGTATACTTTCGGTTTATAATTATAGTATGGCAACGACGAAAAGATTTTGTTTTTAATTACAGAAATTACTTTTTATTCATTGCAAATAAACCCTTATCAAAAACACACAAGACTATAAAATGGAGACAGTCTTGCTGTGGCACATTTAACCAACCTTCGGACAGGTAAGACGAGTTCCAAAGCATTACTATGCATATTACTTCGCTTATTTGCTATATCAAAAGTAGTTTTAGTGTGACACGTTACTCTATTCTAATGACTTCAGAATAACGCTAAATTATATAACATTTAATCATTTATAGCGTCAGTTATATATACAAACCTTTTTTAAGTAAACTGAGCAGTACCATGGCTCAATGATACTTTACAGCCAGTCGCCACTGCCTACATTATATAATATATAATAATAATAATCAAAATTTTATATAACAGTAATCATAACTAACAAGAATTATAAGTGGGTTTCACCTACCATTCCCTACTATTTCGCCATATAATACATAGCTTATAATACATATTTTGACATCAGACTTTTGAAAGTGAATTTAAAAATCAATTTGCAAATGCATTAAAACAAATAGAAATACATAATACAGATTCTAGAAAGATTATAGTTTCGATTCATAAAAACAGAACCTTCGAAAATAACAGCTTGAAGGTGACTTTGAAATATCGCTAACTCACCTCAAACCACATACAGAAAACGAAATAAAATCCAGTAATAAAGAAAAATTGGTATCAGGTGCCACCTGTACAAGATATATGCAAACTTGGAATTACAATATTAACATGCCGTAATTCCAATAAAAAATGAATAATAATGAATTCCAATAATATTGAATAAGTAAAACTACTTATAATTGCCAACATAAGCAAGAACACAGCCCAACCAATATCCAACAACGGCGTGTTTAAATTTTCATTAAAAAAGAAATTTGAATGAAATTAGAAATGCATAAAATAGCACACATTAAAGAATAAGTAAAAATTAAATATACATAAAAGATTAATAATGCGACTATTAAAACGAATCCACATAAAATATATACATAATATGTTTTTAAAAAATGATACAAAATATCATAATATTAGGCTGAATCCATTTCGCCTCCTCTCAAAGATGTATTTTATAAGGGAATAAGAAAAGGAATAAAAGAACAGCAAAAAAATAATAATAAAAGAATAAAGTTATAGAAAGTGAAAACGTTAAAGTTAAAGAAAGTGAGCGAGACAGAGCGAAAACTAACTGATAACTAATAAAATATGCATAATAAAAATACATAATTACACAAATATTGATCAAATGAGATGTTGCTACACAACTTACAAAACCGATCTCTCATATATACATATGACTAGGGCTGGATTTACACTTGTTGTGGCCCTAAGTCCTAATATGTATGAAGTCCTTCTTTCACCAGTGACAATATTAAAAAAAGGATTTTTTAAGATGGGGATAGGCCCTAAGCTGTAGCTTGTTTAGCTTATATGTAAATCCGGCACTGCATATGACCACGTATTTACATGGTCATATGTTTTTTAAAAGTTGCACAATGAGATATTTTGACCACAATCGGTTAAGACCGCTGTCTCTTTCAGCTCCGACACACTTACCATTAGTATTAGCAAGGACACATGATGCAAGAAAACAAGCTTATATAGCATCAGCCAGAAAAAAAAAAAAAAAACCTTATTTCACCTATCCACTCGCTTCAAATGTTTGTCAAGTTCTGTCTTGAATCAATTTAAGCTATCAACTTCAACAACAAGTGATGGAAGTCTATTCCACAAACCAACTGCCCGTTGGCTAAAGGCAAATTTCCGCACATCTATCCGACATCCGTCCTTCCTCAATTTGAATTTATGCCCTCTCAGGTGATTATTCTGAGCAAGAGGAAGAATCCCATCGGCATTGAGCATGCTCAAGCCATTCAAAGCTTTATACACCTCTATCAGATCACCTCGCCGATGCCTAGTCTCCAGACTCTGTAATTTGCAAAACTTAAGCCTTTCTTCGTAAGAGCAACCCTTTGTTCCATTCACTAATCTTGTTGCCCTCCTCTGTACTCGTTCTAGCAGCTCTACATCCTTCTTGAAATGAGGCCTCCAGACCTGTATACAGTACTCAAGGTGTGGCCTGACCATTGCCTTATACAAGGGAATAATTACCTCCTTATCCCTGCTAGAAAAGTTCCTGTATATCATTGACAAGACACCATGAGTTACTCTTTCAGACCGTCTGCACTGCTCAGAAAACTTCATATCTGCCTGCACAATTACCCCCAAGTCCTTTTCACTATCTACCACTGTCAGTGTAGTAGATCTGGCATCACATTGTGTTTGATTGTACCCATTATGAGGACCTTCGCTGCCGGTTAAAGACAACAATCACTTACTTCCCGCAGAATCTGGAATCACATCTCCTCGACTCACCAGAAGGGTACAAGGCTTTTACTAAGTATGCACAGGAACTTTTTGCCCGATGCAGGACATTAATTGCCATCCACAGAGACCACTAGCATGGATCTTACTGATGAATGCCATGGAATTGACTACATGACTAAACTGAACAAAAATGGACAAACTATCTAAACAAACTTAACGAAAATGGACAAACTACCTAGACAAACTGACCTGACATAAATGACCAACAAAATAAATACTTCTAATGAAAGGCAACTGAAAAATGACATTACCCAACTTGTCAACCAGGGACTTGAAACTGTTAGCTCACGGACACTGACATAGACCTTTTAAATGCATGCCATGGAACTGACTATATAGCTATACTCTAAACTGACCAAAAATTGACAAACAATTTGGATTGACAAAATAATGATGCTTCCAATGAGAGACACAGGGAATTGAAACCACCTAACTTGAAAACCCTGAACTTAAAATTGCATCCTGAAAATAACCTACCCGATGGATCAATACCCTAAGGACCCACTGAGTATTGACATATACTACTACGAATTACTGACTTGAAATAATGAGAGTGAAATCAAACTGTTCGCTGACGACCTATCTTTGTTGACCAGGAACGATCTTGCAAGACCGGATGTGTAGTACTTTGATTGGGAGCCAGCACAGTCACTGGAAATGCACCATGGTTGTCTTTGAGAAAAGGAAACGTAGACCATCAACACCTAACTGTGACTCAGTCCTATTAGAGGCAATTAAACTGGACCTGACTTCTCCAGACAATGGCCATTGATAAGCAAGAAAGACCCAAGAAACACCAGGAGGAGACAAAATAGCACTAAAGCTCAAGAAACACCTGGAGGAAGCAAAATAACACCAAATGCCAACCTCCTCAAAGTACTTATTGTCTGGGATAATGGATCCATTACCTGACAGGGACTGTTGACATCGGTGACCTGAACGGGGCGCTCTTGCCCAGTTCACTTTTAATCCCCATACCTTTGGCAGATCCCAGGAAGGAAAGGCCAAAAATCTGGGATGCTTTAGTAGGCTCTCATGATATACTCCCTCCTATCGTGTCTGGGCAGAATTGCAGATATAAAGTTTATTGAGCAATGCAGACAAACTGCCAGAGCCTGTCATGGGGTATTGTTAATGATATACTGGAATTTTCCCAGTATGGAAAATGAGGTAATTATCCCTTTGTACAAGGCAATGGTCAGGCCACACCTTGAGTACTGCGTACAGGTCTAGAGGTCTCATTTTGGAAGGATGTTGAGTTGCTTGAGTGTCTACAGAGAAAGGCAACAAGATTGGTGAGGGGAATGAAGGGGTCCTCTTACCAAGAGAGGCTTAAGTTCTGCAAATTTCAGTGGCTGGAGACTAGGCACCTGCAAGGTGATCTGGTTGAGGTGTATAGGGACCTTGAATGAGTGGAGCATGCTGAATTCTGATGGAATTCTTCCGCTTGCTCAGTTTTTGAACCTGAAAGGGCATAAATTCAAATCGAGGAAAGACAGTTGTAGAATAGATGTGCGGAAATTTGGGTTTAGCCCGGGTGGTTAATTGTTGGAACAAACTTCCATGTCGTTGTGGAAGTAGAATGGATGTGTGAAATTGTTTTTTTTTTTTTTTTTTTTTTTTTGGCTGATGCTACATAAGCTCATACACTTGCATCATATGCCTCCATTACTACTACTAGTAGTAGTAGTTTTAGTGTGTCATATCTCCAAATTGCATGTTCAAAAACCAGGTTATCTACTCATAAGATCTAGAGTAACAGAACCCTTCCATTTCCTAAATTTTATTTGGCGCCCATCCCAGTCATATAAGCTAAAAAATTATTTTTAAGTTCGAAAATAAAATATAAAATTATTGGTATAATTTTGTTTGTTTCAAACACTTCTCTTTTTTTCAAAATCTTAAAATAAAAAAAATACAATTTATTAATTTAACTTCCATTAACAAGAAGCATTAATCATTACATATTCGTTAAAATATAGCTTTGAAAGATTAAATCTCCCGCGAAACTTTCCCTTTAAACAGCTGCAGATTTTTGGATAATTTTGTATCGGTTTAAATCCTCGGCAATTATATGTTTCAATTGATAAAAGTGCCGGACCTTCCAATAAATCTTGTGTCATCATGGATAAAAGATATGATTAATTTCACCTTATAAAAGCTCCACTCTGCGATGGTCACTGATCATATTGGAACCCTACAAGAATTCTCCGTGCCACGAAAAGATTTGGCAGTACTGTAATGCCATTAAATTGTTGGAGCATATGAATTGCAAGATTTTCGTTGGAGAAAAATTGTCTTCAAAATGATTTGGCATAATCGCTCGATATGTTCATTTTTAATGTTATTCATACAACCGTTGTAGAAATCATCTATATCAAAGCAAATAGTTGTTATTTCCAAGCAAAAGGTAAATTTGAATTTACCTTTTGCTTGGAAAGACTGGGTGGGGGGAATTCTACACGTTTCAATTAACTGAATTTCAAGATTCTATAACAAGGAGTTTTTTGGGTAGTGCCTTCTACAGTTTTTAAATATATTAAAGGCTTGTTTAAATTAATAAAGAAATAAAAACAGAAGTAAACAAGACCAATAAGAATCTTCCTCTAACCTTGATTGATAATCAGTAGATAACGTATTATTTACTTCAAGGACAGGAAACGTCTCAACTGCTTCCTGGATATATTAACGTCAATTATGCCATTACGTCAATCACGCTATTTGCTATCAATGGTTTTATGACTATATATTTCATTATCACCCTCTCGAACTCCGATTGACTTATCAGGGTCGTTAAAACAAACATTTCCTTGAAGATTTAAAATAATAATAATATGAAAATTATTTATAGAAAGGACTTATAGTACCGATTATTTTCATCATTAAGTTTCAGCAAGAGCTTATGCTTTTTACGGTGCTTACCTCTTAATTCATATGGTTCGAAGACAGAATTTAAAATGAAAGTTAAATTAAAAATGCCCAAGGAAAAAGGAGTGCACTTCTCTACTTAGGTTGTCACATAATTAAAACTGTGATGTGAACAGAGCAACCAAATCTTAATTGGAGACTTTCGTAAAACGTCGTCAGTTGGTTATTTCAGAAAAGAAAGTTGTGGGTGTTTTTATAGATGAAACTTAATTCCCAGGATGTACAGCTAAAGCACTTGTAGAAAATTTTATATGCGTTAGGCGCCATGTTAGCGATAGGTAAGCTGGTAATTTTGTATTGAGAATCACATTTTGCGAGTTCTGACGAAACCATTCGATATCCAAAGCTTCATATAATAGTTTATGATTTGAATTTACTTTCATTAAGGTTATTGCAGAATCAATTTGAGGGTTATGGTTATGTGAATGTTCATGTTGCTAAGTTCTGTTGCAGAATAATTGGATTGAAGGCTTTTTCTATAATAATAGCCTCTGGTATTTACAGTTGTGCTGCCTGTATAGAATGAGTTACAGTCGTGTTGACATTTGATAAGATATATTATGTTGTTTATATCTTGAATATTATATGTATATGTTTATTTATATTTGTTAAATAACGTACCTAATCTATTATATGAAGAAAAATTAAAACTGTCATTACTAGAAAATATCACGAAGCCGTCGAGCAAATTGACTATGAATGGAAGTGTAACTTTGCTGCAATATTTATCATTATTATTTAGCTGTTTCAAAGTAAAAGGATTATTAATTCTATTTATATATTTTTATTTATTTATTTTTTTTTTTTTTTGTACTTCTGAAATGGTATTTTGTTTTAACTGAATTGGGTGTTTCCTCTTTGTAAACACGTTAATTAGATACAGTATTGTAATTCTGTTTCCAAATCTTGTGTGTAACAATATTTTATGGCATTATTAATTTGACTGTATAATACTGATTTTTTCACACTGTAGGAGTGATGTGAATGTAAAAACCTGTGTGTTTTTTCCTATAAATACGCGTTTTAAGCTTATGATAACATTTATAAATGCTAATATTAAGGAAATTAATACACTGATTTTCTTCTAATTCCAGAATACATATGATAAATTTAAATGTTATTAATTATCTTGTGGGGCTTAGAGGGTAACAGGCATTCTGTGTGTTATCAGACACTCAGTCTAAAACACTGATGGATCCAATATCTTTCTATTTCAGAACATTTAGGAGAAGTCTGGTTAGCCTGCCTCAATAAAATTCACTCATGCACACTTTCTTGATGTGCCACCTAAGTGACGTGAGCCCTGTTACGTCACTTGGGTGGCAACGAACGTCTAGAGTGGTTCTCTTTAAGACGCCTGGTCAGCGTGAAGAGGAAAAGACCAATCCATCTAGCACATTACAGTAAGACGAAACAAATGGCCCTCAGTCCCAAGCGGCTTTCACTCCCCCTCTTACGGCAGCGAGAGGATCAGAGTGGAAGCAGAGGGTGCTAAGAATCTCTGGGTACGACCAGGCTGCCATGCACGGAAACTGAACTTGGCCTGTTACAACGTAAAATCGCTCATCGGTGAAGACAGGATATTAGAACTGGAAAAGGAATTAGAAAATGTGAATTGGAATATCATCGGTTTGGCTGAAAGAAGAAGAAGAAATGAATCACCTTATAAGTTTATCAAGTGTAACTCTGCTGTACACCAATGGAAACAGTGAAAGGAGTGAAGGTGGAGTTGGCTTTCTGGTCAATAAAGATATAAAAAACAACATTTTGGAACTCAAAAGTACATCACCAAGGGTGTCAAGACTACTACTCAGGATTTCTAAGAGGTATAAGCTGCAGGTTATAATGATTTATGCACCAACATCCAGCCATGATGATGAAGAGGTTGAAGAAATGTACACCGAAGTTGAGAGTCTTCTAGATGAACAGAAAACTCACTACACTATCATTATAGGGGACTTCAATGCTAAGGTTGAAAAGAGACAAAATAGCGCAGAAAGGGGAACTATAGGAAATTTTGGAATTGGTGAAAGAGGTTAAAGACTTGTGGAATTTGCAGAATCTTGAGGAATGTCAGCAATGGACACTTTTTCAAGAATAGGGTGAACAGAAAGTGGACATGGAAGAGTCCAAATGGATTAACAACTAATGAAATTGACTTCATCCTCACTAACAGAAGATATATCGTGAATGATGTTACTGTCTTGAAAAAGGTAAATGTTGGAAGTGATCACAGAATGGTAAGATGCACACTTGATATAGATGTAAGAAAAGAAAGGAAAAAACTGACTCGAATAAATAATACAAAGGTCTTTGAGATAACAGAAGAGGAGAAAAAGCAGTACGTACTGGAACTTAAGAACAAGTTTGAGCTTCTGCAGACTGTTCAGGACCAAGGTATCGACGAGGAATATTACAACTTTCTGAAAGTGATAAAACCCAAGAAACCTATAGGTAAAAAGAAATCCAAAGAAGAAAAAAATCAGTCAAGAAACGCTTGTCATGATGAACCGAAGATGACAAATGAAGAGCAAGAAAAACACTGACAGGGAAAAAATTGAGTAAACTGAGTTATGCAAAGCCATTAGAAAGAGACTCAGAGAGGACATAAGAAGGTTTAACACAAGAAAAATAGAACAAGCACTAAGGGAAAACAAAAGATTTAAATCAGCAGCCATGAGCAGTAATACAGAAAGACAAATGATACTGAAACTGAAGAATAGAGATGGTGGACTCATAAATAGCAGAGAAGGCATAATTCAAATAGCAGAAGACTACTATAAAGAGTTATACAAGGAGCAAGGAATGATGCCAGCAGTCGGGAAGATGGATCGCAAATTAGTAACACATACAACAACATATCTGATATCCTTCCTGATGAGGTAGAACATGCGTTGAAGAAAATGAAGAATGAGAAAACCCCCATGGGGAAGATGAAGTTACTGTACAGTTGTTAAAATTGGGAGAAAGACACATGACACAAAAACTGGCAAGACTCTTCACAAAATGCATTAGAAAAGGTATGACGCCTAAGGAGTGGAATAATGCCATCATAGTTTTGCTGCATAAAAAAGGAGATAAATCAGAAATTGGAAATTATTGACCAATTAGCTTGTTATCTCACATCTATGAGTTGTTCACAAGGGTCATTACTAACAGAATAGAAAGAATACTTGATGAGAATCAAACAAAAGAGCAAGCTGGCTTTAGGACAGGATTCTCAACTATGGATCACCTTCACGTAATATCACAGCTAATGGAGAAAGCAAATGAATATAACACATCATTATGCCTGGCATAATGGTGTGTTATATTCACCATTATGCCTGGCATTTGTGGATTATGAAAAGGCATTTGACTCCATACAGCATAAGGCAATGTTTCGGGCACTGGAAAAACGAGGCATAGATACCCCATATATTATGATTTTAAAGAAAATATATGAGAATGCTACTTCCTTTATTAGACTAGACAAAGACAGTAGTAAATTTAAAATTGAGAAAGGAATTCGACAAGGAGACACAATATCTCCGAAGTTGTTTACTCCTGCCCTTGAGGAAGCTTTCAGAAGATTAGACTGGTCGCAGAAAGGAGTCAATGAGAATGGAGAGTACCTAAACCATTTACGATTTACAGATGACGTTGTGGTCATAAGCCATGATCCCCAAAAATTAGAGGAAAATCTGAATCAGTTATGCAGAGTTAGTAAGGATTTTGGACTAAATATGAATATGGCTAAAACAAAAGTAATGATGAACAAGTATGCCACAGAAAGGGATATAATGATTGAAGGAGCAGCAATTGAAAGGTTGGAGCCATATACTTATCTGGGACAAGTCATTAGCTGTAATAATGATAAATGGCTGGAAGTCAAGAGAAGAATAAATTTTTGATGGATAGCATTCAGGAAATATAGTCACGTACTGAGCAGCAATGTCCCAATTTGTCTGAAACGTAAAATAATGAACCAATGTATACTTTCCACCATGACAAATGGAAGTTAAACTTGGGCACTCGCCAAAAGAATGGAAGAGAAGCTGAGAATTACACAGCGAGGAATGTAACGAATTATACTGGGAATCAGACTGTTAGATAAGAAGAGAAACAAAACACATACACTAGGCAGCAAACTCAAATAAAGGACATTCTTATCAAAAATAAAGAACTAAAATGGTTCTGGGCAGGACACATAGCTGGAAGACATGGTGACAGATGGACTAAGAAAATAACAGAATGGTACCCAAAAGGAGCTAATAGAAAACCTGGAAGACAACAACGGAGATGGACAGATGAAATTCATGAGTTTGTGGTAGTAAATGGATGGCCATTGCACAAAACAGAAGGAACTGGAAAGTTGCTGGAGAGGCATTCATCCTGCGGTGGATTGAAAATGTCTGCTGATGATGATGAATTATTTTGTTATTAATAAAAATTTTAAAAAATTCTTTAAGAGACTATTAATACTAGTTCGATCAGCAACTAGCAAAATGTGTCAGCGTAACGTATAAATAATTTGATATCCGACGGGAAAATAATAATAGTAATGATCAGGAGTTTGAAATCCACGAATTTCAAAATTGCTTCAAAATTAAAAGCAATACAATCATGAACACTAGGTGTGAATGTTTTTTCAAGCTCAAAAAATGCCAAGCCAGTGGGTCCTCAAGAATTACAATGGTGCAAAATTCTTGAATGAAGAGGGTAAATAGGGAAAGGGATGTCAGTACTACATATATTCAGTGTCAAAAAAACTAATTTCTCCCCCTAAAGGGTTAATGGAAGTGTGAAATTTACATGCATAAGATCAGAGAAGCTACAAGTTGAAAGCAAAATAAACAGATATAGAGCTATTGAAGTGGTCAGTTTGGCAAAGAATGTTTTGACTTGAATATTGAGTCAATTTGTCAGAGAGAGACTTTGAAGATACCACAACCAGTGTAGCTAATTGAACGAGTTTGAATGGGCTGTATAGTGGTAGAATGGATGGCCCCTCGAGCAAATTACTACTCACGTTGATGAGATCCTAAAACAGCTGATATCAGTGGCATAGCTAAGTTTTTTGGGCCCCATATTTTTATTAAAATAAATTTTAATTAGGTATAATATAAAAAAATGTTGAATCATTTTAATAATATAAATATGTATTTTATTTATGATTTCTTTATAATTTTACAAACATCAAAACATGAAAATTAATATTACAATTAATATTATTAAATACAATTTCACAAACAAAAAAAACTTATACTATAACTAATAAATTTACAAAAAAAAAGTTAAACCGTTACTTTTAGCGCTTTTTGCATTTGCGAAATCATTAATAAAATCCATTTTACTGACATATTTATGCTCAATAGCCAACATTGCAAGATTGCATAGTCTATTTTGACCAATAGCATTCCTTTTATTATTCGTAATTTACTAAATGATCTTCTTTCGGCAGAGGCAGCTGGCAGGGTAAAAAATAACTTAAAGTAAAAATTTCTGAAAAGTCAAATAAAAAAAATTGTCTGATAGACATGTCTGCTGATAAATCTTGTTTAATAAGTGTGGTTAAATTGCAATGTTTAATCGGCGGTTGGAGAGAGAGAGAGAGAGAGAGAGAGAGAACAAATGAATACTTTTTTATGAGATTTTCATACTTAATATATCAACATTTGACATATTGATTATTATTATTATTATTTTTGGTTCCAGTATTTAAAAATAATTTTTTACTAACTTCATACTTTTGAAACGATTTTTAATTTGTTTTATAATTTTGTCTAAAACAGTACAGGTCCGGAGGCCTCATTTTAGGAAGGATGTAGATTTGCTTCAGCGGTACAGAGAAGGGCAACAACATTGGCCAGGGGAATGAAGGGATTCTCTTACCAGGAGAGGCTTAAGTTCTGAAAATTGAAGCGGCTGGAGACTGGGTACCTGCGAGGTGATCTGATTGGGGTGTATAAGGCCTTGAATGGGTTGAGCACGCTGAATTCTGATGGGATTCTTCCACTTGTTCAGATTACGAACCTAAGGGGGCATAAATTAAAATTGAGGAAAGACAGTTGTAGAATAGATGTGCGGAAATTTACCTTTAGCCAGCGGATAGTTAATTGCTGGAACAAACTTCCATCTGTCGTTGTGGAAGTTGATAGGTTAAATAAATTTAAGGAGGAACTGTACAAACATTTAGAGGGAATGGTTGTGTAAAATTTTTTTTTTTTTTTTTTTTGGCTGATGCATGCTAAGCATCAGCCAAAATACGCTTGCTTTCTTGCATCACATGCCACTATTACTGCTACCACTACTACAGTAAAAAACACTGATTCAAAAACAAAACAAAAAAACCTCTAATCTCTATTACCAAACAAATCGAAGCTAATTCGATACGAAGAAATTCACCGTACTGTCTTTTAGTTCTACTTGTCGTTTGTCTACAAATTTCGGATCTGCCCCGAATTCCTTGGCAATTTGCTCAGATTCGTATTTAATTTGTTCGTATGAATTTGGAATGTTTTTAAAATTTTTACTGACTCGGTCCAATACAGAAGTAATAGTAGTAGTAGTAGTGGGATGTGATGCAAGAAAGCAAGTGTATGAGCTTATGCAGCATCAACCAAAAAAAAAAAAAAAAAATTTATAAAACAAATCCGTCTAAATGTTTGTCTAGTTCCTCCTTAAATTTATTTAAGCTATCAACTTCCACAACAACAACAAATGGAAGTTTGTTCCAGCAATTAACCACCCGCTGGCTAAAGGCAAATTTCCGCACATCTATTCTACACCTGTTTTTCCTCAATTTGAATTTATGCCCCCTTAGGTTCGTAATCTGAACAAGTTGAAGAATCCCAGCAGAATTCAGCGTGCCTAACTCATTCAAGGCCTTATACTCCTGAATCAGATCACCTCGCAGTTGCCTAGTCTCCAGCCGCTGCAATTTGCAGAACTTAAGCTTCTCTTGGTAAGAGGATCCCTTCATTCCCCTCACCAACCTTGTTGCCCTTCTCTGTACACGCTCAAGCAAAATCTACATCCTTCCTAAAATGAGGCCATCAGACCTGTACCCAGTACTCAAGGTACATTAATCAAGTACATTTATCAAGGTCTATATCATACTTCTGTAGAGTTTTTGAAGCTTAATTAATTTCGTACATCACGTTATTCAAAAATATACAAATGAAAATAAAATCAAATGTCATAATTTGTTTCATTATCCTATGCGCTTCGTCTCGGTCTGCTTTTTTAGTTGATTTAAGATTAATATCTTTCAAATCTTTTATTATATCCACAAAACGGACTTATACGTCTGTTGTAGATTGTAATCTACCAGACCAGCGAGTAGGGTTGAGTTTGTTTTTTAATGTAACTTCAGATTCCCCAGTAAATTTAGAAAGAAGATCGCATCTTTTTGTACTATTTCCAAAAAAAATTTTACAAAATTTGAAGAATCTCGAAAATTGATGAAAAGTTATTACAACAATTTATGTTATCATTAGTAACTAAATTTAAATTGTCACTTGCACAATGAATGTACTTTGCATTTGATTGGATCCTTTTAATGCGTGACTGCACACCATTATAAACCCCACCCGTAGCATTAGCCCCATCATATCCCTGACCATAACATTTTTCAATGGGAATATTTAGTTTGTGTAATATTTTCATTATATTATCCGTCGTCATTTCTGCCGAAGATCATCACGTCAAAATATCCTAAAAACGTTTCACAAATTTCAAAATCTTTGGATTTTTCATTTTCGTCGCGAATTATGTAAAAATGTTGTACAATAACACTTAATTGATCTTTTTTTGTGAGATCTTGAGTAGTATCCAAAATTTGTGAATAGAATGGTACCGAATTAATGTTGAGTGTAACACTTTTCTTTTGTTAATTTGGTACCTAAACATTATACTAATTCGTTTTGGATAGTGGGGCTTAAATAAGTTACTGAACCAGATGGCTTATTAATAATTTGTTTCATTACGTCATCATAGTAGGAAAGTAAACGGACTTACGATAAAAAATTGCCGTTGTAATCTTCCGAAAATCCTTCCCGATAACCGCGAAATGCTAAAGAATTTTTAGCCAACATGAGCGTTATCCGAAATAACCGTTCTAGTACCATTTTGCAAAAGGAGGATCTGTACCTTACTTGTTCCTCAAGATCTTTATCGATCGCTGCGTTATTTGCCACATTTGATGTATAGCACACGCATTGATATGATGTTCAGAAACACTGAGTTTTTATCCGAAAAGATAGATTTTTTTTTTTTTCCAATCTCGTAGTCTGGAGTAGCACAGTCACAAACGAGGAACTGGACCATACGTTGAAGTAGAATAGTGGTACGTGTCACTAAAATTTCTATTTCCAGGATCCCTTGGAAATGGTCCTTTAGGTCTCTGAGGTGGCAAACTCATAATGTTTCTTTTTGTTTCATTGGAAATGTTGATGTCCACGTATTCTCCAAGGTAACTTGAGGGAATAAACGGTGCAGTGCGTTCAACGCTAATTTCGGACGCAAAGCTCATCTGCAGACCATCTGCTTGAGTAGATGGTCTGCAGATATACAGGTAGTACAGTATTCGACTTTACGAGTTAATTCGTTCCTAGCGCGCGCTCGTAAAGCGAAACCTGGTAAAGCGGGAATTTATTTCCCATAGACATAAGGTTAAAAATAGGGGTTCCGTTCTCAACAATGAAATTAGTTAGCTAATTAGTTTATGTTTAAACAATGATTGATTTATTGAAACAAATGAAAACGTAGCCTGTAAAATCAAGCAACTTATAATAAAAGAGAAATTATTTACGACTTACATATGTTAAAGAATGTTTATTCTTCGTCATCATCGACTAAATGCACACTCGTTGATCACTCATTATTGGCTCGGCACTCGTTGGTTTGTTGCACAAGGAATGTTTCACGAGGGTTTGTTTCCAAGATAATCTTCTTTTTTAATTATAAATTTCACGGTTGCATGCATAAGCATTTTTTAACGGCACACAAAAATTGCAACTAACACGATTCGCGTGGAGTAACAAGTTTACGAAGTTTAAAAAAAAAAAAAGGAATGAAGAGAAGATTCTGAAAATTTATTTATGTTTTTTATACGATTAAAAATTCCAGTAAAGGGGAAACACATTTCACAATAATAACGTAAAAACCCACACAATTCCAGCTATCGGTATTTTCGCAAATGCAAGAAGATCGAGTTTACTACCCGTTTATAATTGCTTACGGTAACAGAAAAGCCCAATAAACCGGAAAGTGCAAATTGTTTTTATTGTTTTATGGTCGTGACCTCCAGAAATGTGATTTAGAAAAATATCACAAAGGCGTTTAAAATTGATTCTTATAACAGAACATATGATAACGATGAAAGTGTAGTGCATTTTAATGATTTGAATTAGTAACTAATACAATTTACAAACCACGCTCACGACCTTTTATATGGCCTTAGGGTCATGCTCATGACCTTACAAATGATATTTTAGAGCAGTGGTTTTCAACCTTTTTTAATAACGGCACCCGTAAGTAATTTATTTTATTTTGCGGCACCCCTACTCAATTTTCTCCCTGTTAGATCCGATTCTGTGTGTGTGTACTTTTTTATAATGAAATAAACATATAAATTAAAAAATAATAAGTTTAAGTAACTTAAACCCAAATTTCGTGGCACCCCTGGAATGTTGTTGCGGCACCCAGGTTTTCAACCTGGGTGCCGCAATTCTTGAAATGAATTACCAAAAAACAATGTGTTATTGGGTCACATTACAATATTTTAACGGTACGATAGTGTCTCTGGAACTGATTAATATCGTGAAGCTGGGTTCACTGTATTGTATAGCTACGCACGTGGTTTGGAATGCGGTATTTATGAATGTTTAACATTCATTTTTTGCAATTAATGTTCGTATTTTCGATTTTGTTGATACTTGATACTTGGGGGAAAAAAAACTCGTAAACCCTGGAACTCGTAATGTGAGAACTGCCTGTATTTACACCAATATCATTCTTTTCCGCATTTTCCGATTCAATAAATTTTTCTTCATCTTCTTCTGGACATAATTCATTACTGTGTTTTGTAAAGAAATGATCTACTTTAAGTAATTTATTGACTGCTTGTTCTTTTGCTTTATCCATTGTTCTTTTTTGGGCTCCAATCTTTCCCTTTTTCTTTTCATCCATTTTGAACTAAAATTTTTATTAATTTAATTTTAAACTTTTGGTTTTAAATATAAATAGCAATAATAAACAAATACATTTTATATGTCAATTGCTGTTTTGATAATGACTTGAACTTGAACAAACTTGAATTGAAATTAATCAACTAACAACTTTTGACCATCGTATATGGTTAAATATTCGTATACGGTGGAGCGTATTCCCCCCAATTCCTCCTGTCAAGTTGGAGATCCCGAACACCATACGATATGACGCATACACATACAGTAACAGAACGGGTGTCTGATCACTATACAAAGTTGCATTATTATTATTATTATTATTATTATTATTACTAGCCATATAGTGCAAGGAAGCCTGAGGCTTATGCTGCACCAGCTAAAAAAAAAATTCCCAAGTTACCCAGAGTGTGAGAGAGAGAGAGAGAGAGAGAGAAGTAGAAGGGAATCACCAAGAAGAGAAGAATGATGATATCCAGCTCAGGACCCTGGGTATGCCAAGCCCATACTCACCAGATGTGAGCCCCTGGGGATAAAGTAAAAGCAAAATAAAGACTGCCGCCGCCTGGGTTTGTTATGTTTTGGCGATAACATATAAGAATTCCTTCTTATTCTAGAATCTAGATGTATAACATTGTTGAGAAGCTCAGTGAGAAAAATATTTTTATTACATGTTGCGTCTGTCTATAGGCCCTAGCGTAGTAGGGGCGACCCATACTTGCATCTGTTTATGGACCCTGGTGAAGTTGGGCCCCTAGGCTTTGCCTACTTTTGCTATACCGTAGCTACGCCCCTGGCTGATATGCTTATTTGTTATCACTTTACATCATCTGGAAGTTAAGTTAAGGAGAGACTATATTTTGGTGATTCCTTTCTACTTCTCTCTCTCTCTCTCTCTCTCTCTCTCTCTCTCTCTCTCTCTCTCTCTCAGGGTAATAGGGATTTTTTTTTTTTTTTTGGCTGGTGCAGCATAGGCCTCAGGCTTTCTTGCACCATATGGCTGATAATAATAATAATAAAAATAAAATAATCAATTCTGATGTGTCCTCAATTCGATGTCAAATTTCGGTGGATATTCAGGACTCTGACTTCTTCCGCCCTTCTTTGACTAAGGTAACCAGAATCTATGTCACCGGAACTATGAACATATTATCATTCAATAGAAGGAACTAGGAACACAACCCTAAAATGTGACAAAGTTCAAGGATTTCGTCAAATTTCGGTGGATATTCAGGACTCTGACTTCTTCCGCCCTTCTTTGACTAAGGTAACCAGAATCTATGTCACCGGAACTATGAACATATTATCATTCAATAGAAGGAACTAGGAACACAACCCTAAAATGTGACAAAGTTCAAGGATTTCGTCATTATACTTAGCAGTAATCACAAAATGTGCAACTTCGTACGTGTACAATGCACGTACATACGAAGAAGACGATATAAGAAATCGACAGGAACGCTCTTTCGGAAGGGTATATTTTACGGATAACAGTGTTTTGATTTCTGAGTTGTTTTTTTTTACTATTTTTCAATCAAGGTTTTTTTTTGTTGTTTCTTTTTGTTATATACCTAATTAAAAGTTTAAAGAGGTCTCAAAACATTAAGAAGAATGGGGAAAACATTTTGTTTATACTCAGAACGGATAGGGGTTAAAAGAGTTTACAACTAATCATTTTGACAAGATTTGACAAGAAAATTTGTCTTAATTTTTTAAAATATCAGTAATAATGAAATAAATTACTGGATCAACAATATCGATTTTTTAATTAATTTTATACATTTTTAAATTGCTGTACGGAAAGAGGACTTCATTAACAGTTTCCGGATTCAAACGAGTCCATCTTTCTTGAATGAGAAATCCCACTGCAGAAAACTCTCTTTCAAACCACTGCATGCACTGCTGGCATGGGTGGCAAGAACGAAACGAACCACCGCTGTAAGAATCGGAAAAAATACATAATTTTTTACCACCACTTCAACAACTAAAAATCTTCTCCGCCATCAGAAATTTGTTTTTGAAGTTTCATTTTGATATAATTTTGAATTTCTTCAGGCGGAGCATTTTCATCACTTAAAATTTCCACATTAATACTAAACTAGAAGCAGCAGTGACATTATTGCCACACGAGATCTAAAGACCAGAGCCGTGCCGAGGGTAAGGCAAACGAGGCTCTTGCCTCACATGAAAATCTGAGAGGGACGCCAAAAAAAAGGTTAAATAATTGCCAACGTTGCCATCATTAACAGTAGGGCGCAATTTTTCATTCTTGCTTTAGTTACTAAAATGGCTCCGCACGGCCCTGTTAATGACCATAATCAAAAGATTCGACAGAAAGAAAGAAAGAAAAAGAAGGAAGAACGATTTATTTAAGTTGTTTTTGTTTGCTTACCAGCCTTACTTCGTTTCTTACTTCTATTCTTTCTGCTTTGTTATCCAAAAGTTTTAAACTTTCCAGTTTCGGATGAAAAAAAAAAAAACAAGTCTATTTTATGTAATAAATGCGCTAGAAACTTTTGTTACAGGATAGACAGACATTTTCTTTTCAATAATCATTTCTCCATCCATAATTGAAGGCCGGTGGTGCTGTTCTAGTCTTTTAAACCAGATTGTAGTTAAATGTAGCGTTGGCTTGCTTGAAGCTTCCAACGCATCTGAGGCTTTTTTAAATTGCTTCAGAAACCCTACTATATTTTATATTAAGCATTAAAATGATCAAGAAGATACTTCTCCTTGAGAGTTTCTTTTAAACAATACTGTAGATTTGATTGTTTAAAATATATATAACGAGATTTTACAGAGCTGATTGCATGCATTTTCTAAATTCAAAAGATTATCTATATTTTCTCACGCGTGATGTAAAATTGTTTAGTAGATATGCAGAACAGTTCAAACGTTTCCTCACTTTCACGATATCATCATTAGAAAGTTCATCACTTTCTAATGATGATATCATATTTTCACCACAGTTGGTTGCACAAACTAGGTTTAGGAAAAAATCATCTAATTCACAACTACCAGGACTTTGAATTATCGCCGAGTTAATATTAACATCTGTGTTTTAGGAAAATATCGCATTGTGTTCTACATAAAATGCTTTCTACCAAAGACCAAATTCCATTAATGCAGTGGTTCCCAAACTACTGAGATCTACGGACCCCTTCAAAAATGAAAAAAAGTTTTCAGATTCCCTAAACATATAAGCATATGTTTCTGTGTGTGTATATATGTATGAACACTGAGTTTTATGTTTAAAACAACTCAACTTTATTCTTATTTTTACATAAATATATAATAATAACTTTATTTATCAATTTGCTACATATAGAACGAATAATTTGACCAGTTTCAAGGGTCGTTTCGCGGATCCCCCTGGAACAGGCATAAGGACTCCAGTTTGGGAACAGCTGCTTTAATGCATTGTAAAGTTAAACATAAATATCCAATTTCTCTAAAATGATCTGTCCACAAATCGAAAGTCACTGCCCATTTTATTTGATATAAAGCTTTTTTGAGTTAAGGAATAATTTTAATTCCAAGTTCCGATGCCGTGGTTTTGCTATTACTTGATAAGGTAAATATCTACTAACAATACTTTGGCATCAACACGACTCGTATCCACATTAAAAAGTTTTTCCAAGGGTCTAAAAAGTATAAAGAAAAAATTTTTTCTTTATAGTTTTTAAAATAGATGCTAAGGAGTTAAAACATTCATGTTTTCCTAAGAAAATCACAATAAGAGTAGATAATTATTATAGTTATTTGTAATCACGCCCCCCAAACAAAAAGTTTTGGCGTTTCATACTTGTTGATGGCCATGAACACTAGTATGAGACCGCAACAAGTTTCCCCGGTAAGAATTTTTGATCAAGTGGGCCTCTGCTTAAAGCTTCGGCTTTTTTTTTTTTTTTTTTTTACTATTATTATAGACAGGCATCTATATCACAGTATAAAAAGAAACAAAGAAATTAGTTTAGTTTTTTTGTTCACATCAGTCACTGAGGAAGTCATGATGTGAGTGCATTGCTACCAAGCACGCATCGCAGCGTTACGATGGCCTCGGTGTTAAGCGAGACCTGATCGATCATTGCTGCACTCGCATGTTTAGTGTTCTAATTGCACTTTCCCCAAAATATGTAGCCAGTTCCAGCTTTGTATGGAAGTGTATAAAAAGAATTTTTATTACACAATTTTTTTTTTTTTTTTACTTTTTTTTTTTCTTACATAGATTTCCTTTGGTTTAAATTGAAAGATAAATAATTGGTTGATGCGCTGTGTGGATTATTTGTTAATTTGCAGGGGGAGGGGATAAGTTAGGCCACTACACTAAAAAAAAGCACTCCAACACACCATATACGTGTGTAACGATGGATGATTTTCGAGAAAAAAAAGTACTTTGGAGAATAGTCTCACTTATTTTTAATTATGTTATTTATTTATTTATAATAGACAAGGAAAGTCCCAAGTGTTTGAAGCCTTAATTAATGATATGCGAATTCCCCAGAGAACAGAATATTATTCGAAAATTCTCCACGAATATTCTCTACTCACATCAGTAATGTGGCACTATCTTTATCGGTATACAGTACCAAGCACGGAACTGAAATGCAGAAATACGCCGTCATGTGACATGGAACAATATAAGATTGTTTACAGCTGAGGTTGACAGACATTTAGTACTTTGGACGCAGTCTTCTGTGCCAGTGTGTACAAAGACTGATAACAGTTTCTATAAGAAGTTCATTAGCTACTTATTGGAAGTATTCGTATCATTTAATCTTCTGTATTCATTTGTGGCAAAATTTGACCTTAGTTTGCCTTTCATCTTTATTACTCTTGTCATTGTCGTTTTCTGCTGCGGAAAACAAGATGAGCGTCGTGGAAACTGTTTTGTCTCTTTTTCTGGTTTTGTCAGTAATAGCAGTAGCTTCGTTAACAGGTAAAGGGGTTTTCTTTTTAATTTGCGGAATAATTAAACTTCTAAATGACATTAATTCATTGACAAGTTAATTTTAATTGGTTAGTCACCTATTTTATATTAATTCAGCTCGATTTCATCATTTAAGTTACAAAAAGTTTTAGCGTTTCTACAATAAGATTAGAAAAAAATTTTTTCACTTTAAATTAAAAATATATTTGATTCCTATGCCATTTTAGAATGCTGTTTCGAATTAGTTCTGATATACCCTATTACATGTCTGGTTATTATTATTATTATTATTTTAAATCTAAAAACGGGATTTTTCATTTTAGATTGTACTCTCCCTTTCCCCTTACAACGTATGACTTAGGTGTGTTACTGAATCTGCAGATGATCTACATAACCTATAATGAACATACTTTCGTGGAGTATATATACACTTCACGTGTTCGAACCTACAAACACCACAAATACACGGCACGCGGTTCCGTTATTGGAAATGCAAAGATAACATTCATTCATGCCGCGATTCATTGTTACAAAAGGAGCCGTTGTGTGCACCTATGCAGTTTTTTTTTTTTTTTAATTTTGTGAATGCACGCGTTTGTATTTACTAGGTGAAATTCTGTTAAGCTACTGTAAATTGAGGCTGCACTCATAACAAATGTATAACTAGGAAAATATTTAAAATATGAGGGGTAGACCAAGTTAGCAGTTGATTTATTTATATTTACCTTATAAAGCATCCTTTTTTTTTTTTTTTTTTTTTTTTTGTTATTCTATATCATTTTCTAGTAAACGAGTTATTCACCTTGATTGCATTATGGTGATTTTATGCTAAATGACATAAGTGCGCGTGTGTAGTAGAATCTTGTTAATGCAAAATTCAAAGGGACATAAATTTAAGTGTACAGTACTAATAACAAGGTTTTGCCGATATGTCAAATGGTACCATAACTAACTTTTATTTAACAATAACAAGAATAATATTCCCTTTTACAGGGGAACAAAGTGCTTTGTATAAACAGTTTGTAATAACGATCTTACTATATATACAGGGTGTCTCAAAAATATTGGTACAAACGTTTAGGGGAGGTAGGTACCATCTAAAGGAATGTGAATCGCATAGGAACCCATAACTGGAAATGTCACGGGAAAGTAGTAGCAGAGGCACAAGAAGCAGAAATGACACAAGACAGTAATTAGTGGCAAACATTTAGTCGACATAATATTAACAATGGAGTACGAGATGGATGCATTTCATGATGTTACAACAGATGCTCGAAGGTTCCACCATGAGAAACACTGACGCAGCATGGATTGGCGGACACGGTCGAACACACCTGGAGTTTCTTTGACAGTAGCAGCAGCAGCACAGACGAGTCTCGCCACAAGATCCATTTCCGTCTCCACAGGCGATTCAGACACGATAGAGATGAGGGCCCCCACAGAAAGAAATCAAGGCTCGATAAATCAGGTGAGCATGGAGGCTATCGAGCAACGGGTCCACCACAGCCAATCCATCTACGCCAAAAACGCCTGTTCAAATGGTCACGAACGCACACACTCCATAATGGACAGGTGCTCCGCCATATTGAAACCAAATGTTGTGTCTCAACATTTGGTTTCAACCCGGAACATCGTCAAGTAACCCTGGTAGAACACGTTCAAGAAAGATTCGATATTTAGCGGAGTTCGTGCGGGATGGTAACAGGTATGGGGCATCTAACCAGTCACCGACCATACCTGCCCACACATTTATTGCAAAGCGATGTTGTGCTGCACGGGGGTGGACACCGTGTGGGTTGTCACGAGCATTGTGCTGATTGAATAAGCCTTCCCGAGTGAAATAAGCCTCATCCGTGAACAAAACAGGCTGGAAAATTCAAGTCTTGAACACTTTCTTGGAGAAACCACTGCGCAAAAGCCACACGTGCAGGATGATCTTGGGGGAGCAGTAACTAAACCCTTTGGAGATGAAAGGGGTGTAAGGAATCGTCGTGCCAGACACGCTGTACACTGCAACGAGACACTCCTAAGGCAGAGGCAACGGCACGTGTGCTGGTAGTAGGATTATTCTGGACGGCATTCAACACACTTTCTTCCCTGGTGGGAGTTCGCTTCGAATGTGGTCTGCCCGCACTACACCTGTTACTTCTAAATGACCCATAATCGGAAAAATTTTGATGCACACGTGCAAACAAATGGTGGTCTGGTACATGTCTGTCTGGGAAGCGTTCTCCTTAAATTCGTTGAGCGGCTCATTCATTTCCCTCTGCTAATCCATACACTAGGTGCATGTCTGCCAGCTCACAGTTCGTATATCGATGCATGCTCTTCGTGCGGCGACTACTGCTTGAATGAGTAAACCAGAAATTTTCCCTCTCGCGAACTGATGAACAGCACCGTATACGAACTTACGGTGACGTTTCCGGTTATCGGTTCCTATGCGATTCACATTCTTTTAGATGTTACCTACCTCCCCTAAACGTTTGTACCAATATTTTTGAGACACCCTGTATATATATGTGTGTGAGTGTATGTGTTTTTTTTTTCCCCTCTTTTTAATGGCGCTTTGACATATAAGTATTATTGTGCATACAAATCTGGTAATCAAGTTAGCCCAACTAGGTTATGTTAATTCAGCATGGCCTATACATATTAATTTTAAGAAGTATATTACTATATGATAATGAATTTTTCATTGCACTTTACTGATGAATTTTCATTACCTTTAGCTAAAATTATGTTTAAGTCAATACTAATTTTAAATAACAATACATTTACATATATTATAATATAGAACATTCCATCACGTGGCCGTCAATCCCCTACTTCTTTGGGGGCTTTGAGTCCGAGGTAAGGCAGAAATAAATGTACAAATAACAGTAAAAACATATGTAAATACAAAGGTAAATGTAAATACAATTTGATAAAACAAACTGAAATCCCATTGTTGGCATATTTCATAAAGAATTAACAGAAAACCAACCAGCCAACAACCAAATAAACCCCCCCCCCACAGCAGACATTAGCATAGGATGTCAGGGGCCTGAGGTTAATGCACCAACACAACACAGTAGAAAGTAAGGCGACTGCGCAGTAAAAAGCTTCGCTACCTATATATTAGAAGGCGGGAAATAACCCCTTTCTAATCTACAACTTCCTCAGGACAGTAACAGTAGGTAAGAGCCTTCGCAATATCAGATACTTACCCATTGGGCTTTGTGTCCCCTATCACAGTTTGCTGTAGAGAATGATTATAAAAATTTAAACTGAAATAAAAATAAGTAAATGAAATATTTAAAATGTAAATTTGAAAGTTAAATTAATATAGCAAAAAGGCCAAACTGGTATAGGGACAACAGAAACGGGTAGGTATGAGACATTACATCAGATGGGCTGTCAATCCACTCAAAGCCCCTCAAGAAGTAGGGGATTGATGGCCACGTGATGGAATGTTCTATATTATAATATATGTAAATGTATTGTTATTTAAAATTAGTATTGAATTAAACATAATTTTAGCTGAAGGTAATGAAAATTCATCAGTAAAGTGTAATGAAAAATTCATTATCATATAGTAATATACTTAAAATTAATATGTATAGGCCATTCTGAATTAACATAACCTAGTTGAGCTAACTTGATTACCAGATTTGTATGCACAATAATACTTATATGTCAAAGCGCCATTAAAAAGAGAAAAAAAAACACATACACTCACATATATATACAGGCACGTATAATGTCCAATTGGCATTAACGTTGCACATAAGTATTCATTAAACTATAAGCTAAAATCTAACCTATTATGCATACTAATTATATATATACACATATATATTTTTTTTTTTTTTGTATACTGTAATATTTAAGATAATTATATAGAAGGTAATTCAAGCAGACAATACCAAGCAGGATTTAAAGAAATGCAAGGGATATAAAAAAAAATATATATACATAAAACTTATCGTTGTCTACCCACAATCTAAATGACTTCAACTGGGGCCAACCACCAAGCTGAAGGCAAAAAACGACAAGAAGTTCTCTGTTTCTGTAATGATCAATATCTGCTAAGATGTATAAAAAATCAAGAGATTAAGTAATTTGAATCTAAACCAATTAAAGGTAGTTAAATTTTGGAATCAAAAGGAAGATATTATAAATGTAAGCATATATTGAACATCATTGACCCGACAGAGAATGTAATTTAATAATTAAAATAAGAATAAGTATAAGGCATATCTACCGTATCCAGGACATAAAGTAGTAACAACAATAGTCATGATGAAATAACAATCCTTCTAGTGAGGTAATATATATGTGGTGACCTCTATGTGATGGATATGGTAAAAATAAATAAATAAATAATTAATTAAAGTTAAGTTAACGCAAAGAGAAACATGCAGATAGTAAGAAGAATAAAAACTAACAGAGTAGGAATAATAGAACCTGAACTCCATAAAGACGAAAATATAGTAGTACAAATAAGAAATAGTTTCTCCTACATCCTCGGATTACCCTAATAATTTTGGAGAAATAAGAACAAAGAGTGTAGGACAGCTTAAAGACAATACAAGATATAAGTTGTAGCTTGGGTATGCCCGGGATCGCAAACCCGTTCCTATAGTAGGACCCTGAGCTGAATTTGCATGTCACCTTAGCGTGAATTTAAGTATATACAGTGTAATTATAAGATAAGATAAAATAAATGATACGCTATGAATGATTTGCAGGCCGGTGGGTACAAGTTTTCTACGCCGTAAGACACCAAGAAAGCAAAGTGTATCCTATGTACTACATAATATACATGGCTCTAAATCCGTAAATATGGTAATTATATTGAAGCAATGGGTTTAGAAAATAAATTTTTGAAATTAATTATATTTATCGCCTTCCTGAAGTGGTATTTCAGGTAAGCGATAGGGAAATCTTTATTTATCAACTTATTGTACAATGCTATTACAAATGTTTGCTGAACAGGTTGTGTTTATATACAAGGCAAGTCAGAATTATGTATACATACATTTTAACAATTCATAATGTGTGAATCTGTTGGCTATTGAATCTGTAAGATCCTCTATGACAGGCTGAATTGTGTGTTTGGCATCTATTAAAAAAACTTCAAGATATTCAAAATACCCTCCTCTGGCTCACATGCATAAATAACATCTTTTTCAACACTCCTACCATACAACTGCATTCTCAAGAGCACTGATTCCACCATTTTTATGACAGTACCACTTGCAAAGTTGTGTTTGTTTGTTTGTTGATTGGATCATCTTCCTGTATTGTATGCACCACCATGTAGTGTATACACTAAAAGGCTTAAAATTTATGTCCTTTAAGATTCATCTAATAATCTATTGACTCATTTGCATTTCTCATGAACACTGTCTTGTTGACTTCTGTGGGGAAACATTCAAATTTGTTAAGACAGCTTCAACATTTTCAGTACTTCTTGATTCCCTTTCTGTCCCTGCTTGTCTTATTGGTATTGTGTATAGTTCCATGTTCCTGAAATTTATCATGCAGATGGGTTATTGTTAGAACAGTAGATGCCCTTTGTTCCATGTTGTCTTTCCCAAGCATGCCAAACCTCTATGCCATTTTCAAGTTTCCAGTACCATTTAAGAATTGCCTTTCTCTCATAAAAACTTAATTGTGTGTTTTCTCTCATTTCTATAGGTTTCAGCCAATCTGAAAAAAGAAATAATATAAATCCATAATTCATGAATTGTGGATTTTTAAAGTGTGTATATGTAATTTTGACTCTGTGTGTAAAGGTTAATTTATGGGATGGAGATTCTAACTCTTTCTTATAGGACATGGGTCCCTTATTGACTTGGATGTGGCTACCTTCTAGTGGTAAAATCCCTGCTTACTAAATTTGCATGTAGCATTAGATACAGTAATCCTTAAGGTTACTATCTGGTTTATTTTATTAGTATATTTTTCCGAAAATAAAATGTTTAGCTAGAAGTTTTTTCCTATGTTTAATTTTATTTGCCTTATTATGGTAAGCTCAGTTTTTTTTTATTAACATTGAAATGTTTAATTTCTTTGTGCATGATCCTTTTTTTGATAGTTTGAAGGAGGAATTGGGGAAAAAGGGGTTGGAGCAAAATTATGAAGTACTATGACTAATTTCTCCAAGGCTGAATTGCCCATGAGCTCAATGCTAGAGTTGATGCTTTAGCAACAGACAGCACAACATCCTCCACAGTACATAACTGTGGTCCCACAGGAGGTATCTATAGTTGGCAACTCTATTGACAAATGGAAAATATATTGTGGAATAGGAAACAGGATGTATATGTTCTAAAGTTAATGATAGTGTAGAGTTATCTTTTAAAGGCACTAAAATGTGAAGCTGTTGGTACTAATAAGGATAGGAGATCTGAGTTATGACTTGCATAACAGGTACAGGGTAACTTTGAAAAAAAAGTTGTAAGTTTTAGGATTAAATTTAAAAATTTAATGACATGATAGGCAGAAGTATATGATGAATGCCTTGTCAATCAATTCAGCCCCAGAGAGACTGTGCAAGGTTCATGGGGTAGAATTTTTCCCAGCATAGTCTGTGCTTGTTAACAGAAGTGACCATTATTACCAAAGATATGGGATACTTTTAAATAGCTGGGTGAAAGAACATATGCTGATGCTAATGAGACGGTGTTAGGTGGATTGGTAAACCTAGTTTAAGATGTGGGAGGAATATGTAGATTAGCAGCTGCAAACAGATGTGAAAGTGATTCTTGCACTGTTTTTATTGGGATATACAGTAGTCTGAAAAGTGAGGTGTCTAAGATTATAAAGCCTGGTAGGAGTCTTCATGAGACATGCAAATATCTGGCCTTCTTAGGGTTACTAAGAGGAATAACAATACGTATATTTTCATTGTATACTGATGCTAGAAGTATAGTAAACAAATTTGAAATACTGGTTATCAGATGTGGACATAACGTATATAGAAGTGTGGTGCCACTTAGCATTAGTAGAGGCACATGATGCCAGAAAGCAAGCTTATATAGCATCAGCCAAAAACAAAAAAAAAACACCCTTCCCATTTCACTGATCCATTCATTCCAAATGTTTGTCTAGTTCTGCCTTGAATTTATTTTAAGTTATCAACTTCCACAACAACAGATGGAAGTTCGTTCCAGTAATCAACTACCTGCTGGCTAAAGGCAAACTTCTACACATCTATTCTACAACTGTCTTTTTTCAGTTTGAATCTATGCCCCCATCAGGTTTGTAATCTGAGTAACAGGAAGAATCCCATCAACATTGAGCCTGCTCAATCCATTCAAGGCCTTATACACCTCAATCAGATTGCCTCGCAGGTGCCTAGTCGCCAGAAGCTGCAATTTGCAGAACTTAAACCTTTCTTCATAAGAACGCCCCTTTGTTCCCTTCACCGGTCTTGTTGCCCTTCTCTGCACTCTTTCTAGCAACTCTACATCCTTCCTACAATGAGGCTTCCAGACATGTATGCAGTACTCAGGGTGTGGCCTGACCATTACCTTATACAAGGGGATAATCACCTTATCCCTGCTTACAAAATTCCTGTATATCATTGACAAGACCCCATGACATAGTCTGGCAGCCTGTCTGCACTGCCCAGAAAACTTCATATCTGTCTGTACAGTTACCTCCAGGTCTCTTTCATTCTCCACTACCCTGAATATAATGACACTCAGTTGGTACATTCATTGGGGTTACTGCTACTCATATGCAGTACTTTGCATTTGTCAATGTTAAACTTCAGTTGCCACTTCTCAGCCCTTCTACCCAACTTTTCCAGATCCTGTTGCAGCAGCATACTGTTATTAATGATCCTTCCAACCTTTGTATCATCTGCAAACTTTGACATTAAGCTTGATATGCCTTCATCAATATCATTGATAAATATATAAAACAACAATGGGCTGAACACCGAACTGTGATGGACACCACTAATAACATTAGTCCACGAAGAGCAGTATCCATTGATTACCACTCTATCTTCCACTCAACCATCCTTTTATCCATTGTAGCAACTTAATGCCACACTGCTCCAATTTGTACAGTAGTCTTCCATCTGTAACTGTATCAAAAGTTTCCTGAAATCCAAGTATATGATATCAAAATTAATTTTTGCATCCAGTCCCTTTGTGACCACATCATAGTATCCAATTAGATTGGTCAGACAAGACTTCCCCTTGACAAACCCATGCTGTGTCTGAATTATTACTGCTGTCTTGTCTAGATGATCCTGTAATGCTTCTTTAACCAGTGACTCCATTATTTTCCCTGGAACAGAAGTCAAACTAACAGGATGTCGCCCTTTGTGAATTGGAGATACATTTGCACATCTCCAGTCCGTGGTGACTTCCCCCGAGTCCAAGGATGCTTTCGTAATTATGGTTAAGGGTTTGCTTACTTCCTTTGCCACCTCCTTTAATATAACTGGATAGATCCCATCCACCCCAGATGCCTTTTATGTTTGACTTCAACAGTTTCTCCTCCACTTTGCTCTCGGTTATTACAAAATCATTTAACTCCCTATTAGATTGATAAACGTCAGGCCCTCTCCTCCTTGAATAATTCCTAATGTGTGAATATAGATGCAAAATACTTATTTAGTTCAACAGCTATCTGAGAATGATCATCTACAGTCAAACCATTGATATCATGTGGACCAATCTGATTCATCCTCTTACTTTTAGAGTTTATATAAGTAAAGAAGTCTTTGATGTTTTTCTTTGCATCCTTTGCCAAAAATTTTTCACAATCTGCCTTCACTTGCTTAACCTCCTTTGTGATTTGATTACAGACTAGCTTGTGTCTACTATAGGTTCTGTGTCTCCTGACAATTTGTGCATCCCATGCAGTTTTCTTCTCTGCCAAGCATCTCATTAGTTCATCTGACATCCATTTGGGCCTGAACTTAGAGCAGTATTTCTTAGTTGGAACAAAAGCCTAGTAGCTTCCAAAATTACTTTCTTGAATGCTTCCCATTTAGAATTTGCTGTGGTAACATCATCAGTTGGTGCCACTGTATAGAACCTGAAAAATCACTGAGGCCACTGTTAGTCACCTTACGAAAGCAAACACCCTTCCCTTTAGCCATGATGATCGTTGCATCTTTAAGTAAATACCACATCAGTACACTGTGATCACTGCCTTATAATGGTTCCTTTATCTGTAAATTCTTAATGCATGAATAATCACTGCCAATAATCAGATCAAAAGTATTACTCTTTCTTGTTGCCTCTCTAACATGTTGCTGTAGAAAACAATCTAATAAATCCACAAGAGCCTTGTTAGTGTGTATGTGACCAACTCAAGGTCAAGTCTATATCTGGGAAGTTAATCTCCCATTATAAGACACTCTGATTTACTGGCCCACAATTTCTCTGTATAATTGTTCATTGTACTCATCAAAGTCATTAGGCCTATAAGAAACTCCTACCCTCATTTTTGCTTTCCTAGTGCTTATGTCACACCAAACCGACTCAACATTGCACTGTCCATCTATGTCAATTGGATGCACTTCCTTAGATTTTGTTTCTTAACTAACAGCATAACCCCTCCTCCCTTCCTATCCTGTCTATCCTCTCCGTACACATTGTACTCCCCCAAATTCCAATTCTGCATCCCTTATATATTGGCACATTATAGCCAGTGTAGCTTATGCGCCATTACCCCCCCCCACCCTTATATCTGAGTGACACCACATCTCTGATATCTCCAACAATGTCTGCCTTGGATGTCTTAACCAGCACTTCAAATTGAAATTTATTTATTATACTCCTAGCATTGGCATACCTGCAAAGATACATCCACCTGTTCTTACTCTGTTACTCTAACACAGCCCATGTATTTACTTATTTCAATGGGTGCTGCTCTTCGTGGACTAATGTTTTTAGTGGAGTCCCACAGGGTTCGGTGTTGGGTCCTCTCTTGTTTTGTATATTTATCAATGATATTGATGAAGGTATATCAGGCTTAGTGTCGAAGTTTGCAGATGATACAAAGGTTGGCAGGGTTATTAATGACAGTAATGGCAGTGTGCTACTGCAACAGGATCTAGATAATTTGGGCAGATGGGCTAAGAAGTGGCAACTGAAGTTTAACCTTGATAAATGCAGAGTACTGCATATGGGTAGAAGGTAACCCCAGAGAAACATATCAACTGTGTGGTACTACACTTAAGGTGGTAGAAAATAAAAAAGACCTGGGAGTAATTGTGCAGTCAGATTTTAAGTTTTCTGAGTAATGCAGACAGGCTGCCAGGGCAGATCATGGGGTTTTGTCAATGATATATAGGAATTTTGCTAGCAGGGAAAAGGAGGTGATTGTCCCTCTGTATAAGGCACTGGTCAAGCCACGCCTTGAGTACTGCATACAGGTCTGGATACCTCATTTTAGGAGGGATGTAGATTTGCTTGAGCGTGTACAGAAAAGTGCAACAAGATTGGTGAGGGGAATAAAGGGATCCTCTTACCAAGAGTGCTTAAGTTCTGCAAATTGCAGTGGCTGGAGACTAGGCACCTGTGTGGTGATCTGATTGAATGGGATCTGATTATAAGCCTTAAATGGGTTGAGCATGCTGAATTCTAATGGGATCCTTCCACTTGTTCAGATTATGAACCTAAGGGGGCATAAATTCAAATTAAGAAAAGACAGATGTAGAATAGATGTGTGGAAATTTGCCTTTAGCCCAGCAGGTGGTTAATTGCTGGAACAAACTTCCATCTGTCGTTGTGGAAGTTGATAGGTTAAATAAATTTAAGGAGGAACTGGACAGGCATTTGGAGGGAATGGTGTGATTTTTTTTTTTTTTTTTTTGGCTGATGCTGCATAAGCTCATACACTTGCTTTCTTGCATCACATGCCACTACTACTACTGCTTATTTTGACTACCAGCAGTTATGAAATCCTCAGCAACTGGCTTTCTGGGCTGCTGTTCATTCCAATAGAAGCTGTGCAAAAATTATATCCATCTCTGCCTGCAGCTACTGTTAATCTATTAGTCTGTGAATCCCCACAAGCCAGTAGTTTTCCGACCCACCTAACATTGCCTCGGTAGCATCAGCAAATATTTTTCCCTTTCTATTTAAGTGTTAATGACAGTAATCAGGATAAGCTACTGCAACAAAATTAAAAAAAAAAAAAAAAAATTGGGTAGATGGGTTGATAAATTCTGAAGTTTAACATTGAAAAAAGTAAGTTACAGTGTATGGATAACAGCAATCCCAGATTACCTTGCCTAGTGAGTATGGTACTTTACTCAGAGTAGTGGAAAATGAAAAACACCTGGGGATAATTGTGCAGTCTGATAGGGAGTTGTCTGAGTAATGCAGACAAGCTGCCAGGACAGTTCATGGGGTTTTGTCAATGATATTCAGGAACTATGCTAGCAGTAATAAGGAGGTGATTATCTGATTGTATAGGGCAGTGGTTGGATTGCATCTTGAGTACTGTATACAGATCTTTAGACCTCATTTTAGGAAGGATGGTGATCTGTTGGAATAGGTAGTGACATTGGTGAAGGGAATCAAAGGTCTTATCAAGAAAGGCTTCAGTTCTTCAAATTGCAGCATCTGGAGACTAGGTACATGCAAGGTGATCTGATTGAGGTATTGAAGGCTTTTAGTGGATTGAAGAAGGTTAGTGCTGATGACATTCTTCCTCTTGCTCATACTACACACGTGAGGAGGCAATAAATTAAAACTGAGTAATGGTTGCAGTATAGATGTGTGGTTGTTTGGTTCTTGGACCACTGTTTTTCTGATTTTCATAAATGATATGAAAGGGATAAAGGGTGTGATGTCAAAATTTGCAGAGTGTGTAAAGATTATGAGAATCATAAATGAACAGTGCCAAGCAATTTTACAGAGCAATTGTACATCTGCATTTTTATTTATTTATTATGAAACCCCAAGCATGAGAGAAATTAGAAACTTTAGTACCACACATGGATTTATTAAGGTTGGGAAGATGAGAGAAGATACTTGTTGGCATTAGACTTAAGGTGCCTCCGTAGACAGGTGTGCAGGAGCAGCAGTGCATAGCACACGCTTCTTGATTAGACAGGGGTTCGAGCCCGTGACCACCAAATACGGAGTATGTGGAAAGGTCAGGGAATGACCACCACATATCCCTGGAGCAATATGGCCTTAGTTGATAATGCTCCTAAAAACCAAATAACAAACAACAAACAATTAGACTTGAACTTCTGTAGATTGTAATTTTCAGGAAATACATATGAAGGGAGATTGTTCCAGAAAATGGAAGTTAAAGGAGTAAATGAAGAAGAAAAGTTGGCTCTGTGAGTTCGAAGTTGGACAGTAAAAGGGTGATGACTGGTTGCAGCACATGTTCGAACTGGTTTGGAAAAGAGCAGCAATTATAGACGCTAATTCAGACGAACAGTACCCATGGAAGTATCCATAGAAAAAGTATGCAGCAGAAAAGATCGTCTGTGAGATGGAGTGGAAAGATGTTGTTATTGATAGTCATTAATTAACTGCCCTCCTTTTGAATGGAATCTAGAAACCCGAGACAGGTTTTGGGGGCACTACTGAAGATGTGGGAATGATATGTTGTAGGGCGGATTTGTGATTTGTTCTGAGTGAACTGCTGTTTGCAAGGAAAATAACACCACAAACAAAAGAGAAAATCCAGTTTTTTAGATTTGTAATTGCTTATGCCAAGAGAGATTGGAAGTCAGGGTAATACCCAATAGAGATATGTGAACTTGTCTAGAAATTAGTGTCATTGAAGATATGCATTGGAGCAGAAGAATCCTTTTTGCAAGATATGACAGGATTGAGTTTTAAAAGGATTGAAATCAGCTAAGTTATCCTTTCCCCACTGGAGAAAAGGTAACTTAGCTTAGGATTGGCATTTAAGGAATTGGTAGTGGATATTAAAGAAGTTGAAGCTGTTTGAGCAGAGCAAGATTTCTCACACTGGAAGGTGGAGTGCAATGTGCTATCATTAGCAAAACTATGGATAGGATTTCTGGTCATTGGAAGAAGGTCCTTAATATATAAAGGAAAAGAGTGGGAGAAAGAACTGAACCTTCAGAACACCTGCAGTAGTGGAGAAGTTAGAAAATAAAGAGCCATCTACTATCACCTGTAGTCGGCAGTCGGAGAGAGAACTGGATACCCAGTTACAAAAAATGGTTGGTTAAACCATAAGATGGAAGCTTATTTAGAAGACTTTTATGCCCAACATGATCAAAGCCTTTGAAATGTCAAGAGCAACTGCTTGAATTTCACCAAACTTTTCCATTGAATTTGTCCATAGATGGGTAACATAAGCCAATACATCGCCAGTGGATCGACACTGATGGAATCCATACTGGTGATCATCAGTCAGATGGAAGGTTTCTATATAGTTTAAGAGTTGGTGGTTAATATAATTTTCCATCAATTTAGAAAGACTAGAAGTAAGTGCAATGGGACAATAATTGGGTGGGAGGGATTTGTCACCCTTTTTAGGAACTGGCTGGATATGAGCATATTTCTAAACAGAAGAGGAAACACTGGTGGAATAAGAAAGTGAAAAATGCGACACAGAACAGGACTGAGCTTAGGTTTTGAGAACAAGCGGAGAAATACCATCAGGACCTGCTGCTTTCTTGGCATCAAAATTGTTCAGAATTGTTGTGACATCCTTTTGACAGAAGACCACATTAGGCACTGAATGGAGTGTACTGGGGAATGGTAGGAGGTGGTTTACCAAGATCATCAAAACACAAGTTAGAAGAAAAGTAGGATGCTTGCAAGTCGGTTTTCTCTTTGCTTGTAGTGGCAATAGTATTTGACAGAGGTGGGAATTGAGATAGGTTTTGGCAAAAGACCAGAATGCTTGACTGCTATTTAAAAAAAAAAAATATATATATAGAGAGAGAGAGAGAGAGAGAGAGAGAGAGAGATAATATTAATAATAATAAAATACTATTAATAATAAAAATAATAGCTTTTTACAAAAAGGATGATTTAAAGCTTTGTTTTTTCAAGAAAACATTGGCCATCATTGTTTAAGGTGACTTCTGCATGGAATGGAGGTGCCAGCTCAAGGATTGAATCTTTATCATTAATACAGTATATGAATAACAGATGTATTTGTGTACTTAATAGAATACATATTTGTATCTTTATCACTTTTCTGCTTTAATATTGATTGTAATTTTTGTTTTAATGAGTAAAGTAAAGCTTACATTAAGTGCATTACATTAGAGCCCAAAAATATGACAGTGGGAACATGTCTTCCCTTTTTTAACATGTGATACATACAAAAAAAAAAACCCAATTTGAATTGCTGTTTATAGGTTGTTGTTTGGGTTTAGGGTGCATTGGTGACTTAGACCATATTGCTGTATATATTTTGTCTGTAAATTGAGTGCGTGTGTTCTGTGGTTGATTTTACTTTTTTCTGAAAGAAAAAACCATGCAATCCTTGCCCGAGACAACTTACTCAACTACTTTAGGAAAAAAGGACAAATTCCTTTTGTCACTGACAGGATTCGAATGCAGACCTTTCCCACCTGATGTAGGGAGGACCATTGTTTATATGCACTGTGCTGCTCACAAGGAGTTGTTGATAGGATAATTTTGATATCATATATTTGGATTTCAGGAAAGCTTTTGACACTGTTGCATATGGAAGACTATTGTACAAATTGGAGCAGAATGGTATTAAGGGTAAGTTGCTACAATGGATAAAAGGATGGTTAAGTGGGAGAAGACAGAGGGTGGTAATCAATGGGTGCTGCTCTTCATGGACTAACGTTATTAGTGGAGTCCCACAGGGTTCGGTGTTGGGTCCACTGTTGTTTTGTATATTTATCAATGATATTGATGAAGGTATATATGAGGGGAATGAAAGGATCCTCTTACCAAGAGAGGCTTAAGTTCTGCAAATTGCAATGGCTGGCGACTAGGCACCTGCACGGTGATCTGATTGAGGTGTATAAGGCCTTGAATGGGTTGAACATGCTGAATTCTGATGGGATCCTTCCACTTGTTCAGATTACGAACCTAAGGGGGCATAAATTCAAATTAAGAAAGGACAGATGTAGAATAGATGTGCGGAAATTTGCCTTTAGCCAGCGGGTGGTTAACTGCTGGAACAAACTTCCATCTGTCGTTGTGGAAGTTGATAGGTTAAATAAATTTAAGGAGGAACTGGACAGGCATTTGGAGGGAATGGTGTGATATTTTTTTTTTTTTTTTTTGTCTGATGCTGCATAAGCTCATACACTTGCTTTCTTGCATCACATGCCACTACTACTACTACATCACCTAGTGTAAATTGGAAACTGCACAGTATTGATAATTCTTAACTTCTCATCTTTATTAATCATTAAGAACTTTAAAAAATATTTTTTTAAAAACCAGCTTTCGTGCTGGAGAAACTCTTATAATATCACAAAGCAAGTGAATTCTTTTTGTCTTTAGAACATAAAATTCAGATAAATACACATTGCATTGCCTTACTTGCTTTTTGAAGAAAAAACTAATCAATTAAGTAAAAAGTGAGCCTCTGCAAAAATGAACTTGGTAATTTTAAATAATATTTTTCTTTTATTAAATTTACTTTTTATATTTTGTGACTTAAGTTTTTTTTTTTTTTTATAATTTGGATGTATTGATGACTGCTAACCAATGACAGCTGACTTCATGCTGTTTTTACACCTGACACCAAATAATGGGACGCCCATAAATTTTTTTTTTATACAAAAGCCTTCTGATTTATATGGTTCGTTGTTCTAATTTAGTTTTGATTACCAGATGCAGACCATTTCTAGTGTTTTATGTAACTGTATTCTCGGTTCCTTTTTCCTACAGAGTTTTTGAAATTAGGCGCCTCCGTAGCCAGGTTGTTTGTTTTTTTTTTTTTTTTTGGTTTTTAGGAGCATTAGCAACTAAGGCCATATTGCTCCGGGGATATGCGGTGGTCATTTCCTGACCTTTCCGCATCCTCCGTATTTGGTGGTGACGGGCTCGAACCCCGGTCTAATCAAGAAGCGTGTGCTACGCACTGCTGCTCCTTCCCACCCGTAGCCAGGTGGGAAGATTGCTAATGCTCCTAAAAACCAAATAACAAACAAACAAGTTTTTGAAATTACATGCCAGAATGAACTATAAATGCATTTTTCAGCAATCATATCTTACTAAATGTACTAGCAGATAATTTTAGTTTGAGTTCTGTGCACATTTTGTTTTTTACACATTTCTTTTCTCACTTTATTTTATTTTTTTAGATAATGAAGCAATGGAATCACATAAGGATCATTATACACTTCATACACAGTGTATTCATGCTGTACAGAAACAAGTCAATGAGGAATTGCATGCTAGCCTTGTTTACATGAAAATGGTAGGGTTTTTGTTATTATCATATTGAGACAATTTTGTGGAAAGACAATTATAAATGTAATTATTTATTTATAAGTAGCTGTAATTATTATACAGGGTTTCCACAAAGTCCTTGTGCACTTTAAAACTGCAGTAACCTTGTTATCTCATATGAAGCCTATCTGTAAAATGCATTGGAAGGTAATTTATTGTAGTTTTTAATGCACAAAAATAATTACCTAATTTTCTCTAATTTTGGTTTTTCATTTCTTTGGATGGTCTACCCTACAAGAGATGGTGTTTTTTTTTTTTTTTTTTTTTTTTTTTTTATGAAAACCCCAAATGACAGGTATTAGAACCTATAGTACTTAGTACCCTGCTTCAATTGGAGGTTTAGAAGACGAAAGAAGATATTTGTTGACATTAGACTTCAACTTCTGCAGACTGTAATTTTCAGGAAATACGTGTAAAGCAAGGTTGTTCCAGAAAACAGCAGTTGAATGAATAATTGTGAAAGATAAAAAGTTGGTTCTGTGAATTTGAAGTTGGACAGTAAATGGATGTTGGCTGGTGGCGGCACGTGTTTGGAATATTTGAAAGAGAGAGCGGGAATTATAGAAGCCAATTCAGAAGAACAGTGCCCATGGAAGTATCTGTAGAAAAGGCATGCAGCAGAAACAGTACGTCTTGGAGACAGCGAGTGGAGAGACTGTTAGAGAGGAGGCATTAATTAACCTAATTGCCCTCTCTCTTCTGAATGGAATCTAGATGCCTGAGAGAGTTTTTGTGGGCATTGCCCCAGATGTGGGAACAATATTCTATGATAGGGCAGATTTGTGATTTGTACAGAGTGAACAGGTGTTTGGAAAAATAGTAATGCCAAGAGCGAATGAGAATACCAAATTTTTTAGATGCAGAGGAAGCAATATTTGTAATGTGCTTGTGCCAAGAGAGATTAGAAGTCAGGGTAATCCCAAAAAGAGAGATATCATTTTGCCTAGAAATTACAGTGTCACCAAAGATAAGCATAGGAGCAGAAGAATTCTTTTTGTGAGATATAAGACAAGACTGAGCTTTAGAAGGATTGAAATCAACTAAGTTGTCTTTGCCCCACTGGAGAATTACTTGGAGATCAGCATTTAAGGAATTGGTAGTGGATATCAGAGAAGTTGAAGCTGATTGAGCAGGGCAAGATTTCTCAAAATGGAAAGTGGAATGCAATGTGCTATCATCGGCAAAACTATGGATAGGATTTCCAGTCAATGGAAGAAGGTCATTAATATACAAGAGGAAAAGAGCAGGGGGAAAGAACTGAACCTTGGGGGACCCCAGCATTAGTGCAGAAGTTAGAAGACAGCCATCTACCACACCCTCAGTGAGTGATCAGAGAGAAAACTGGATAACCAATTACAAAAAACAGTTGGCAAACCATAAGATGGAAGCTTGTTTAGAAGACCTTTATGCCAAACACGATTGAAAGCCTTTGAGATGTCAAGAGCAACTGACCGAACTTTTCCATTGAATTTGTCCATAAATGGTAACATAAGCCAGAATATCACCAGTGGATCGACACTGACAGAATCCATACTGGCCATCGTTGATCAGATGGAAGGTTTCTAGGTAGTTTAACCCCTTCCTGGAATATTTTTTTTTTTTCCGGAAAATGTGCCGTAACGGATCGACTTTTTATTTTACAGATTAAAATTATGCATCATGCGAATACTCATTGTATAGTTTTTTGTTTTTTATTAATTTTTTTCATAGAAAATACACCGGAGTAATTAACCCATTTGGGCTATCCCGAGTTATCTTATCTATGCCAAAAATACGTTTCAGTCCTAAATTTGGTGGTATTATTGTATCCCGAGATATTTTGTGTAGTTCCAAATAACTTTTTAAACTAAAAAAGAGATGTCACAGGATAATCGATGAAGGGGGGTTAAGAGTTGGCGGTTAATTGATTTCTCCATTACTTTAGAAAGAGTAAAGTAATTGCAATGGGACGATAATTGGATGGGAGGGATTTGTCACCCTTTTTGGGAACTGGCTGGATATGAGAAAATTTCCAAGCAGAAAGAAAAACACCTTTGGAATAAGAAAGTGAAAAAGGGTGGCAAAGCACAGGAGTAAATTCAGGAGCACAGGTTTTGAGAACAAGTGGAAAAATATCATCAGGACTCGGAGCTTTCTTAGAATCAAGATTCTTCAAAATCCTTCTGACATCCTTTTGACAGAAGACCACAGGAGGTATTGAATGGGGCTTGTTGGGAATGGTGGGAGGTGTTTTACCAAGATCATTAATACATGAGTTAGAAGAAAAATGGGATGATAGCAGGTCAGCTTTATCATTGGCTGAAATGACAACAGAATGATTTTGTTTTGACAGAGGTGGGAGCAGAGATGGGCAAAAGTTGCGGCCAATAGCTTTGGCAAGAGACCAGAATGCTCGGCTACCATTAGGGCAAGAAGCAAGTTTTCTACTCCTAGCCTGTTCAAAATCTTGTTTGGACTGATTAATAACTGCTTTACAATTTTTGCGAGCTTTGGTGGAGGCAGAAAACAAAACTGAAGAATTGGAAACAAGCCAATTATGATATGCAACGTTCTTCTCTTGAACAGCCTTAGCACATTTATTGGAAAACCAAGGTTTAGATAAAGGACGAGATTTTAAAGTGGAGTGTGGAATAAAGGATTCCATTCCTACAAGAATAATTTCACTGACACGATCTGAGCAAACGTTGACATATAGAAGTTTTGAAACAGTAATCCGACCAAGGAAAAGAAATCTTGTAGGTCATCCCCTTTTGCATTCTTGTAATGTCAAACAATACGAGGTTGGGAATAGCCATGAGATAAATGCTCCATTGGAGAAGAGACAATCACGAAGTTGTGATCTGAGGTGCCTAAAGGACCACTCACTTCGACTGTGTACTTAGAAGGGTTGTTTGTGAAAAAAAGATTAAGCGTGTTGGCTGTATGGTTAGGATTGTCCGGTATTCTTGTAGGTAAATGAAAAATCTGTGCAAGGCATTAGTAATTGCAAAAGCCTCAGCATCTTGACCAGCTGGGTTGGTGTGACTAGAAAACAGAAGCCAGCTGGAGTTGTGAACATTAAAACTCACCAAGGAAAATTGCCTCATTGTTAGGAAAATTGTACTGTAGAAAGTAAAGTTGCAAAGAGAGGAAGTCAGAGCTCCAAGTGATTAGTGGAGTTGGGAGAACGGTAGAGACAACAGATGACTTTGACACAATGAGGTAGAGAGATTTTAAGCCAGAGAAGATCAAAAAGAGGAGATGCCAAATTACCAAGTCTCTGACAGGGAATATCGGAACGGACATATGCACAAGTACTACCTTTTGAGGTGAAAGGAATTATACAGTGAATAATTTGGGCAACTGAGATGAGTAGTAGTTGAGTCAACTGATAACTGAGATTGTCTCAGAAAAAGTACATGGTGTTTGGCAGACTAAGTGGAAATGGACATTGTTGAGATTAAAATTTTATTTTATTTTTATTTTTATTAATAACAAGATACACAACAGGTAACCATTAACAGTGTATCTGAGATAAGAACAATGAACGCAATAACAATAATAAGAGATCCCACAGGGAGATAAACATTGATATAGATTCAAACATTAAAATCATATATACAAAAGAGGATTGCGTTAAGTTACCGGTAAAACAATAATAATTAATCAGTTAGAGAATAGAAAATTAATAAAACAAATAATAATAAACTACAATAATTAGATCAGAGCTAGTCACTTTGCAGTTTAAGAGAAGAGGCAAATTTGTGGATGGAGTTCATCAGTGGTTGGGAGTTGTCAAAGAAGTCAATGAGAGAGTTATTTGCTGATTCTGTTCAGTGGACTGAACTTCATAAAGTCCGTGGTGGGAAAGTCAAGGTGAAACAGTGTAAGGTTCCTGACTTGTCTACAAGGAGCATTTGAAGTTGATTTTACTAAGGATATCAGATGCTTCATAAGTTCCAGTGATTACTTTGGCTAGAGGAGTGATATCAGCAATAACTCTTCTAGTGCACAGAGGCCTCAGATGAAAGTAATCACACAGCGATTCATAATACACTGAGTGATAGAATAGAGGATTATAGTATGCAAGGTAATGGACAAAATTTTTTTTTTTTTTTTTTTTGGATTGCTTCAATTTTGTTAGTTAGTCTTTGTGTGAGGATTCCAGATGGGTGAACTGAACTCGAGGATTGGCAGAGCAATAATTTTATAAAGGATAACCGCATATCTGTAGTTTGTGAACTTGTAAGAGTTCCGTTTGATGAATTCTAGTGTTTTGAATGCTTTGCTGGTAATTTTAAGGACATGGGCATCGAATTTAGCACTGCTGGAGAAGAGAATCCCCAAGTCGTTAACTTGGTCACACATTTCGATGATCTCAGAGTTAGTGTACTTCGTATTTATTAGTTGTGGAGATCTGCAGGATAAGAAAGAGATTACTTTGCACTTCGAGGGGTTAGCAGACAAGCCATTCAGAGATAGCCACAGAGAGAATTTATTGAGAGCACATTGAAGCTGTTGAGAATCGGTAATCTCCTTCACTGCTGAGTAGATCTTAAGATCATCTGCATAGAGAGCAACTTGGTGTAGATGAAAGAAGGAAGATCATTTACAAAAACAATGAAAAGTAGAGGACCTGAGGGGAAGCCTCGAGGTACTCCACTTAGTGGTATAAAACAGTCTTGAGTTCACTTGATTGATGATAATGCTCAAGGAATGATGCGTAATATAGCTGCGTAGCCATGAGAGCAAAGGGTCATGGATACCATATAGCTTAAGTTTTTCCAGTTGTTTGTGCAGGACTTTATCAAATGCCTTAGATATATCTTTGCAGACTGCATCAACTTGAAGGTGGTTATCAAGAACTTCAGAGGTGTATTGCCAGAAAGGAAGCAAATTTGTGACTACTGACTTGCCACTGCAAAAACCATGTTGATTCTGATCAATGAAAGGCCTGAAGAATTCAAAGAGATGTTTGTGTACTGCTGTGTCGGAGAGTTTAGCCAGGCTGTTTTGCAATGATATGGGTCTGTAATCAGTAACATCATTTTTATCCCCTTTTTTTGAAAATAGGAACTATATTGACCTGCTTAAAGTGCTTAGGATACTTCCCCAGCCTGAGAGACAAGTTGAGGATCTGCAGTAGGAGGGGTTTTAAGGTAGTGACAGTCATTTTCCAAAATAAGCCTGGAATGTCATCTGGACCTCTAGTATAGTAATTTCTCATGCTTTTTAATGCCGAATTTAAATCTTCATCTGTGATAAAGAGGTTAATAAGGATATCATCTTTAACAGGTGTGAAGTCAGGAAATGAGGCAGGTTTCTATGTATCATTTGTTTGAATTCTGGAAAAAGGTTTGGCAAACTCTTGAGCAATACTGAATTCGTCCCATAAGAGAATTCCATCTGCGTTGTGGAGTTGTAACTTTCTACTGATTATATTCTTGTGCTTCATCATGAAATTCCATAATGTTTAATATCTCTGTGAGTAAGCAGACTATCCTGAACTGACTCTGTATACATATTGTAAGATTTTAATATGAGCGTTTTCACTTCTTTGCGGAGTTGGCTGAATATTTCATAGTATTGACTGTCACCTGATTGCTTATACTTGTTTCTATAGAATTCTTTGGATTTAATTTTATATATTAGTTTGCTGTTATACCAGTGTGAGTAGGTAGAGCGTGCGGTCAGATGGGATTGAGGAACAATGTCAGGTATAACTGAGTGGACACAGTTGATCAGGTTATTGGTGAGCACATCTATGTCATCCATAGCATCAAAGAGCTGCTTGTCCATGTTGCTGAGAGCTGGGTTGAGCAGAGGCCAGTCAGCCATTCTGAAATCGAATCGTGGAGAACTGGAGCTGCATTTGAAGTTATGAGAAGTCATAGTGATGTCAAAAGTAATTGGCAAATGATCCGAGTGAAATATAGGGTTATCTTTGTGAGCCTCTGTACGAGTAGACGAGAATATTAGGTCAAGGTAGGCGTTTTTTTCTGGTTGGAAAATTACTGACTTGTTCAAGACCATAGCTGTGAAGCATATTAAAGAGAGCCCTGGTCTGCAGTAATGGAGAAGAAGATCCTAAATTGGCCAGTTGACAGTTAAAGTCACCCAAAACCATTGCTATGTTGGCAGATTGAATTAGCAGGAAGATAGATTCCACCGAGCTTTCTAAGTACTGAAGGTCGATATTAGTTAAGGGAGGTGAAAAATAAAGTAATACGATTAAAATTTTAACTTGCCAAGATGAAGGCAGTATATTGATTCAATATTTGTGAAATTTGATGCAATTTCACAGAGTATATTGTTAGAATGTATAATAGCTATTCTGCCTCCACGAGATCCTCTGTCTTTTCTACTGATTATATATATTGCCCATTTATAATCTCCTGGTCATCAATATCTATTGAGAGCCAGGTTTCAGTTTCAGTGAGCTGGTTCTAGTCACACCGACCCAGCAGGTTTGAGATGCTGAGGCTTTTGCAATTACTAATGACCTAGCACAGATTGTTCATTTACCTACAAGAATACCGGACAATCCTAATCATACAGCCAATACGCTTGATCTTTTTCTCGCAAACAACCCTTCTAAGTACACGGTCTAAGTGAGAGGTCCTTTAGGCACTTCAGATCACAACTTGGTGATTGTCTCTTCTCCAATGGAACCTTTATCTCATGGCTATTCCCAACCTCGTGTTGTTTGGCATTACAAGAATGCAAAATGGGATGACCTGGCGAGACTTCTTTTCCTTGGTCGGATTACTGTTTCAAAACTTCTGATGTCGACGTTTGCTCAGATCGTGTCAGTGAAATTATTCTTGCAGGAACGGAATCCTTTATCCCACACTCCACTTTAAAATCTCGTCCTTTATCTAAACCTTGGTTTTCCAATAAATATGCTAAGGCTGTTCAAGAGAAGAATGTTGCATATCGTAATTGGCTTGTTTCTAATTCTTCAGTTTCATTTTCTGCCTACACCAACGCTCACAACAATTGTAAAGCAGTTATTAATCAGTCCAAACTAGAGTTTGAACAGGCTAAGAGTAGAAAACTTGCTTCTTGCCCTAATGGTAGCCGAGCATTCTGGTCTCTTGCCAAAGCTATTGGCCACAACTTTTACCTATCTCTGCTCCCACCTCTGTCCAAACCAGATGGTTCTGTTGTCACTTCAGCCAAGGATAAAGCTGACCTGCTAGCATCCCATTTTTCTTCCAGCTCATGTATTAATGATCTTGGTAAAACACCTCCCACCATTCCCAACACGCTCCATTCAATGCCTCCTGTGGTCTTCCGTCAAAAGGATATCAGAAGGATTTTGAATTTTGATGCTAAGAAAGCTCCAGGTGGTATTTCTCCACTTGTTCTCAAAACCTGTGCTCCTGAACTTACTCCTATTCTTTGCCGCCTTTTTTCACTTTCTTATTCCAAAGGTGTTTTTCCTTCTGCTTGGAAATTTGCTCATATCCAGCCAGTTCCTAAAAAGGGTGACAAATCCCTCCCATTGCAATTACTTCTATTCTTTCTAAAGTAATGGAGAAATCAATTAACCGCCAACTCTTAAACTACCTAGAAACTTTCTGTCTGATCAACGATCGCCAGTATGGATTCCGTCAGTGTCGATCCACTGGTGATATTCTGGCTTATGTTACCACTTTATGGACTAATTCAATGGAAAGGTTCGGTGAAACACAAGTAGTTGCTCTTGACATCTCAAAGGCTTTTGATTGTGTTTGGCATAAAGGTCTTCTAAACAAGCTTCCATCTTATGGTTTGCCAACTGTTTTTTGTAATTGGTTATCCAGTTTTCTCTCTGATCACTCACTGAGGGTGTGGTAGATGGCTCTGTCTTCTAACTTCTCCACTGATGCTGGTGTCCCCAAAGGTTCAGTTCTTTCCCCCACTCTTTTCCTCTTGTATATTAATGACCTTCTATTGACTGGAAATCCTATCCATAGTTTTGCCGATGAGAGTACATTGCATTCCACTTTCCATTTTGAGAAACCTTGTCCTTCTCAATCAGCTTCAACTTCTCGAAAATCTGCTACTAATTCCTTAAATGCCGATCTTCAGGTAATTCTCCAGTGGGGCAAAGACAGCTTAGTTGATTTCAACCCTTCTAAAACTCAGTCATGTCTTATATCTCGCAAAAAGGATTCTTCTGCTCCTATGCTTATCTTTAGTGACACTCCGATTTCTAGGCAAAATGATATATCTCTTTTGGGGATTTCCCTGACTTCTAATCTATCTTGGCACAAGCACATTACAAATATTGCTTCCTCTGCATCTAAAAAAATTGGCTTTCTCTTTCGCTCTCGGTGTTACTTTTGTTCCAAACAGCTGCTCACTCTGTATAAATCGCAAATCCACCCTGCCACGGAATATTGTTCCCACATCTGGGGTGGTGCCCCCAAAACCTCTCTCAGGCTTCTTGATTCCATTCAGAAGAGGGCAGTTAGGTTAATTAATGATTCATCTCTAACAGAGTCTCTCCACTCGCTTTCTCATAGACGTACTGTTTCTGCTGATGCCTCTTCTACAGATACTTCCATGGGTACTGTTCTTCTGAATTGGCTTCTATAATTCCCACTCTCTCTTTCAAAACAGTCCGAACACGTGCCGCCACCAGCCAACATCCATTTAATGTCCAACTTCAAACCCACAGAACTAACTTTTCATCTTCCTCATTTATTCATTCAACTGCCGTTTTCTGGAACAACCTTCCTTCATACGTATTTCCTGAAAATTACAATCTACAGAAGTTCAAGTCCAATGTCAACAAATATTTTCTTTCGTCTTCTCAACCTCCAACCCAAGCACAGTACTAAGTACTATAGGTTCTAATACCTCTCGTGTTTGGGGTTCACATAAAAAAAAAAAAGGTAAATGTCATAAATATGTGAGCCCTGGATTGCTCTAAATTGGTTTAGGCTACTAACTATACTCTTGCAATTCTGAAGGTAAACACTGAACAGCTGAGTTCTGTGATGAGAGGAGAGTGTAAGTGTAGTATGTGTAGATAATAGGGCCACTGATTGCTATGCATTTGGAGAAGAGATTTTGGACTGCTTTGTTGGTCTGTCTGTGAAGCGTTTTATTGAGCACTTTTTCCATTTGTGACGGAAGGCTTGTTATTATAAAAGATGAGTAGGTGGGGCACCGTGTCTTCAGAGAACGGAAGATTAGAATTGACTAGGAAGATTAGACCACTTATATTTGTGAAATGAACTAGGAAATGTTTGGAAGGTTTAGTTTGACAATTCATGGTGTATTCAATAGTAAGAAAAAGTGTAAGGACATGCTGTATGAAGTAACGAAATTTTTGGATATGGCATACACGTGGTAAGAATATACCCAGATCCTTGACATAACGTGGCCTCGACAATGCCCCCCCCCCGCTTACGCCTACTCTAACTTCCTTCAGTCACTACTTGCCAGAGTAGAGGTAGCAAGATTATACACTAGCTGATCTGGAAGCCTCCTAAAGAGTTACCAGTAGGTTTGGTCCAGTGTACTAACTAGCAGCCAACCTGTGAACACTGTTTTGGAGCTGTACCCTCAAAATGTAAGGAAGATCGGATCTCGCCATGATGTTCATCATAACCTCAAAAGTCATCAGTCGTACTGCATGATGGAAGAGATGGGGAAGGTTTGACCGGAACTGCAGTTGCTCCTGTGGCCTAATGGATAAGGTGTTGGCCTCCGGAGCCAAAGACTGTGGGTTCAAGTCCCACCAGGGGTGTTACATTTTTCATCTTTTAAGGGCACAAAATGTGATATAGTTGTACATGTTGGCACTAATGATATTAAGAGTAGGAGACTGGCAGAATTACTTAACAAGTACAGGTCACCGTTGAAAAAAAGCCGTGAATTAGGATTGAATTTGAAAGTGTCTGCAATTCTGCCCAGACACAATAGGAGGGAGTATATGATGAGAGCCTGGTCGATCAATTCGGCCCTGGAAAGATTGTGCAAGGCTCAAGGGGTAGAATTTTTTTCAGCCTGGTCTGTACTTGTTAACAGGAGAGACTGCTTCTACAGGGATGGGATACACTTAAATAGAAAGGGTGCAAGAATATTTGCTGATGCTATCGAGGCAGTGTTAGGTGGGTCAGAAAACTGATAGCTTGGGGGGATACAAGGACTAAAAGATTAACATTAGCCACTGGCAGAGATGAAACTGATTCTTGCACTCTTTCTATTGGAATGAGCAGAAGCCTGGAAAACAAGATGCAGGATATTTCAGAGACTGCTGGGAGTCATTGCAGTACAAGTAAACACATGGGTTGTTAGGGTAGCTAAGAATAGGAACAAGTGCATATATACTTGCGTGTACACCAATGCTAGGAGTTTGGTAAATACATTTGATGAATTTGAGGTATTGCTCAAAGCATCAAAGGCGGATATTATTGGGATATCAGAGACGTGGTCTCACAGATATAAGGAATGCAGAACTGGAATTTGGGGAGTACAACGTCTACAGAAAGGATAGACAGGATAGGAAGGGAGGAGGGGGTTATGCTTTTAGTTAAGAAACACATAAAATCCAAGCAAGTGAAGCCAGTCGACATCACTGGACAGTGCAGTGTTGAGTCAGTTTGGTGTGACATAAGCATTGGGAGATCAAAATTGAGAGTAGGAGTGTGCTATAGGCCGAATGACTCTGATGAGTATAATAAGAAACTATACACGGAAATAGTGGGCCAGTAAATCAGAGAGTCTTATAATGGGGGATTTTAATTTCCCAGATATTGACTGGAATTTGTAGGTTGGTCACTCACACACTAGCAAGGCTTTTGTGGATTTATTGGATGATTGTTTTCTACATCAGTATGTTCGAGAGGCAACTAGAGGGAGTAATACTCTTGATTTGATTATCAGTAGTGAATCTTCAGGCATTAAGAATTTGCAGATAAAGGAACCACTAGGTGGCAGTGATCACAGTGTGCTGAAGAGGGATTTACTCAAAGAGGTAACTACCATCAGGGGTAAAGGGAAGGGTTATTACTTTCGTAAAGGCGACTACGATGGTCTTAGATAGTATTTAAATTCTATACAGTGGGACCATCTGATGATGTTACCAACAGCAATTCAAAATGGGAAGCATTCAAAGAACTTATCTTGGAAGCTACTAGGCTTTACATACCAATTAAGAAATATTGTTTAAGGTTTAGGCCTAAATGGATGTCAGATGAACTATGAGACATATGGCAGAGAAGAAAAATGCATGGGATACATATAAATTAACATGTGACACAGAAGCCTATGATAGATATAAGTTGATCTGTAACCAAGTTACAAAGGAGGTCAGGCAGGTGAAGGCAGATTACGAGAAGTCGTTGGCAAGGGATGAAAGAAAAACAGCAAAGAGTTCTTTTCTTATGTAAACTCTAGAAGGAAGGGGATGAATTGGATCGGTCCACTTGATATCGATGGTTCAACAGTTGATGATCCTGCTCAGGTAGCTAACAAACTAAATGAATATTTTGCATCGACATTCACACATGAGGAGTTATTCAGCGAGAGGAATGCCAGAGGTGTATTCAACTCTGACATTAAGCTAAATAATCTTGTAATAACTGAGAGTAAAGTGGAGGAGAAATTGTTGAAGATAAACACAAGAAAGGCACCTGAGGTGGATGGGATCTATCCAGTTATATTAAAGGAGGCAGCAAAGGAAGTAAGCAAACCCTTAGCCATAATTATGAGAGCTTTCTTGGACTCAGGGGAGGTACCCATAGACTGGAGATGTGCAAATGTGACCCCAATTCACAAAGGAGGATCAAAGGCTGACACAAGTAATTATAGACCTGTGAGTTTAACTTCTGTTCCAGGAAAATTAATGGAGACACTGGTTAAAGAAGCACTGTAGGGTCATCTAGACAAGACTTCAGTTATAGCTCGGACACAGCATGGTTTTGTTAAGGGGATGTTTTGCCTGACCAATTTGATTGGATACTATGATGCAGTCACAAAAGAACTGGATGCAGGGAATAACTTTGATATTATATACTTGGATCTTAGAAAGGCTTTTGATACTGTTGCACATGGAAGACTGCTGCACAAATTGGAGCAGTGTGGCAGTGGAGGCAAATTGCTGCTATGGATAAAGGGAGGGGTGGTTGAGGGGGAGAAGACAGAGAGTGGTAATCAATGGACATTGCTCATCGTGGACTAATGTTATTAGTGGAGTCCCTCAGGGTTCAGTATTGTGTCCATTATTGTTTTCTGTATTTATAAATGATATTGATGATGGTATATCAAGCTTAGTGTCCAAGTTTGCAGACAATACGAAGGTTGGCAGGGTTGTCAAGGACAATACTGACGCTATGCTGCTGCAAAAGGATCTGGAAAGGTTGAGCAGATGGGCTGAGAGGTGGCAAATGAAGTTTAACATTGACAAATGTAAAGTACTACACATGGGAAACAGCAACTCCAGAGCAACGTATCAACTCAGTGGTACTACACTGAGAGTGGTAGAGAATGAAAGGGACCTGGGGGTTATTGTGCAGGCAGATATGAAGTTTTCTGAGACAGTGCAGACGGGCTGCAAGAGTAGCTCATGGTGTATTGTTGATGATATATAGGAATTTTTCTAGCAGGGATAAGGAGGTGATTATTCCCTTGTATAAGGCAATGGTCAGGCCACACCTAGAGTACTGTATACAGGTCTGGAGGCCTCTTTCAAGAAGGATGTAGAGATGCTGGAATGAGTACAGAGAAGGGCAACAAGATTGGTGAATGGAACAAAGGGGTGCTCTCACGAAGAAAGGCTTAAGTTTTGCAAATTAGTGTCTGGAGACTAGGCACCAGCGAGGTGATCTGATAGAGGTGTATAAAGCATTGAATGGTTTGAGCATGCTCAATGCTGATGGGATTCTTCCTCTTGCTCAGAATAATCACCTGAGAGGGCATAAATTCAAATTGAGGAAAGACAGATGTAGGATAGACGTGAGGAAATTTGCCTTTAGCCAGCGGGTGATTGGTTGGTTGGTGGAACAGACTTCCATCCGTTGTCGTGGAAGTTGATAGCCTAAATAAGTTTAAGGCTCAGCTGGACAGGTATTACGAACGAACAGAGGGGTGAACTGGAAGTGGTTATTTTTATTTATTTATTATTATTATTATTTTTTTTTTTTTGACTGATGGTGCATAAGCTTGCTTTTTTGCATCATATGCCTCTACTAATGCTAATGCTAAACTTAGCTCTTGGAGATTAAACATGGGTTCCACGACTTCAAGCCTCCAATAAACAAAGTGGTGGTATTGCACTGGTTGATGAGAGTCATCTACCACCTAGTATTGCCTGGTAACACAGAGGGGCGGCATTCTTCCATGTGGTGTGGGCACCAGACCTTGACCCCTGCTTACATTGGTTCACACCTGGGTGGTCACCCACAGCGTGCTTGTGCCTGGAGGTTATACCCAGGATTAGTAACAGTTTCACCATCGTGAAGGTGCAAGCAGAGGATTTGGCTGTCACAGACCATCCGGACTTCGCCGAAATTGGGTCCACTTGACTTGAATGTCACCCGAATATCAGTTCCATCAGCGTTTTAGACTCCCAGGTAGCAAGTACATCTTGTTTGGCACATCTGAGAGAATGTCTGTGACAACCTCAAGCACCGGATGGTTTCAACAGAAGAGAGTAGTGAACTGTGTCCTCTGGCTAGCTTAGTGGTTAGAAGAAAACTTACGACATGTTGCACAAAGGAATCGCTGCACAGAATTCAATTTCAGACTGGATTAAGAAGTATAAAGCGACCTGGTTCTGAATTGATGGCTTGCATTAAATGAGGAGACTGGGACATTTGTTAAGGAAGCTTTTCAGCGAAGCCCATGAAAATTGCTAAGACTGCATCTGTGGAACTGTGTTCCTAAGAAACAATGCACAGAATTCTTACAGTGAAATTGCACAAGCAACCTTACAAGATACAACTGCATCAAATGTTGCTGGAAGAAGGCTACCGTGCAAGATTAATTTCTGTCAGTAGTTTAATGAAAACATTGAAAATGTCAATTTCTTGACAGTCTGTTTAATGATGAAACAGTGTTTGACAATAGTGTAAAGTTACTTGCCATAATTGCTGTACAGTCAATTCTGCTATAACGCAGTACATGTGTTCCCAAAAATTCCCGCATTATAGTATTTCACGCAATAAACACAACGATAAAAATTAAAAAAAAAATTCACTCTGGTAAGTAAAACACCAAAAAAAAAAGTTGAAGACCCAATAAAATTGCTAACAGGTTTAAACATTAAATTTCCAATAAATAAATAAATATTACAGGGAAAATAGGGATGCTTAAAAAATAGGAATTAAGAGAAGATTCTGAAAATTTACTTATGCTTTTTATATGATTGAAGATTTCATGGGAAGGGAAACATTTCACCATAATGTAAAAACCCACACAATTTCAGCTATCAGTATTATCGCAAATGAAGTAAGATAGTTTACCACCCGTTTATAATTAGATTGCACTAACAGAAAAGCCTAATAAACCAGGAAATGCAAATTGTTTTATGCTAGTGACCTCCAGAAATGTACACCTCTGCTTACTCTATCACACCTCAAAATTTCTGTTTGAACAGAAGAATGTGAGCTCCTGAGAACGTGAGTCGGCCCACAATATCACCTATTTTCTTGTTAATGCAGTGAATGACAACAGTGTCTCCGACCAATACAACTGCAGTAATTGGAAATATAGCTGTCACACATTTGATGTTTGACATTTTTTAAACTTTGTAAACTTTATGTATTGCTGTGCAGGTCGCTATGTTCAACTTGGTGCTGGGTTTTGCATTCATCTGGTGTTACTTGCAGACAAAGTCATGCATGAGCCAAAGTGAAAATTTGTGTTATATTTGCATTGTTCCCTAATATATCAGTTGCATTACAGAGTCGGTTCTCTGCTGAACTGACTGTATTTGGGACACAGAAATTATAAGGAGTCTGGAAACATGAAAGGGATTCCCCTAAAGTCAATTTTTGGAGGAAAAAAATTGACTTATGTGCCATGAGAAAAATGCACTTTTTTTTTTTTTTTTTTTTTTAAGAAAAAGTGGTTAATGGTGATAGTTATCTTGCAGTCTTACAGGATTTTTCTTTTTAATTGCTGAACTAAGAACTGAAGCCAGTATGGTTTTTCAGCATTTTGCTCAGAATGTTTGACAATTTTTAAATATAGTCTTCCCAAACAGATGGATTGGTAGAGGTGGGTCAATTGCTTGTCCTGCTTGCTCACCAAATTTGTCTCCATTGGACTTTTTTCTATGGGGCATGTTAAAAGTGTGGCTTACTTCTCAAAATCACTCTTTAAATGATCTTCATACCAGGATCATAAATTCAATTAATGCCATCACTGAAACAACTTTAGAATGTGTTTATGGCATTGCAAAAATGTATTACACTTTGTATCAATAATGAATGAGGTTATGTTGAATTTTAACAATTTTATGAATACATGCAAAAAAACTAGAATAAATTACCCTTCCAGTGCATCTTACAGGTTTTTTGCCTTGTGTGGAATGTAGGTTTGCAGTTTTAAAGGGTAGAAAGACCTTATGGATACACCGTGTCCATAAGGTGTTCAAAATATAGACTTATTTTGAAGAATTATTATTAAGATGTTTTCTTTTATTCTTTTACCTCCTTAGGCAGCACATTTTGACCAGAACTCTGTTGCACGTAAAGGATTCAGCAAATTTTTCTCTGAAAATTCTGAGGAAGAGAGGCAGCATGCACAAAAACTTATTGATTATTTAAATAGGCGTGGTTCAACCTTTGAAAACTTTGATATAAAGGTATGTGTAGAACAATCATACACTTGTATTCAATGCTCTGATCTAAAAGGTAGTTTGGAATGTGGCTAGTTCAGAATTTGAGTTAATTTGTTCTTGTAGGCTTTATAAGACTATGTATATCTTTTAAAAGATTTTAATTATTTTTGTGGATAACTTGTACTGCAATTCAACACGATTATTATTCGTTACACTATGGTTAAGGGGAAGTGGATTTTTTAATGATTTATGGTTTATGATATTTTTGTTTTATTTGGTTAATTTTCACCTACATTAGAAAGCAGGCACCTCCGTAGCCAGGTGGGAAGGAGCAGCAGTGCGCTTCTTGATTAGACTGGGGTTCGAGCCCATCACCACCAAATACGGAGGATGCAGAAAGGTCGGGGAATGACCACCGCATATCCCGGAGCAATATGGCCTTAGTTGCTAATGCTCCTAAAAACCAAATAACAAACAATTAGAAAGTAATTAAGCTGTATTATAAAACGGCTGTAAGTAAAATGAAAAAAAAAAAAAAGCATTTTTTTTTTTTTTTTTTTTTTAAAGGGTTCAAAGATGGGCAGTCCACTTTGGTTGAGATCTGCACAAGGAAAAACTTGATATGTGGAGCTTGGTAAGTAGGTACCTTAGAGGAGACCTGAATGAAATCTGTATGGCTTTGAGAAAGGGAATAGTAAAATGAAAGAAAGTGAAATGTTTACAGTTATAAAGGCTACTAAAACTAGGAGAAAAAGTTAAATTGCGTAGAAAGTGGTTTAGACTGTGTTGCATTGATACTGTGCAGTGTGATGGTGAATGAAAAGCTGATACTGTGCAGCTATGACATTGACCTTTTCCATTTCATCTCTTTTTGCCCTCTTGTATGTTGCCAACTGACATCATATGCACATTACTTTTGGTGCAGCAAAAGCCTGTAGCTTTTCTTGTTGCCAAAAGTAATGTTTATTATTATTATTATTAGCCATATGGTGCAAAGAAGCCTGAGGCTTATGCTGCACCAGCCAAAAAAAAAAAAAAAAATTCCCAAGTGTTACAGAGAGAGAGAGAGAGAGAGAGAGAGAGAGAGTCGAAAGGAATCACCAAGAAAGAGAAGAATGATGATATCCAGCTCAGGACCCTGGGTGTGCCAAGCCCATACTCACCAGATGGGAGCCCCTGGGGTATTTAAAAGCCAACTACACCCGGCATTCCCAGGTGGTCACCCTCCCAAGTATTAACCGGACCTAACGCTGCTTAACTTCGGTGATCGGACGAGAACCGATGTATTCAGCCTAGTATGATAGTTATGCTCCTCATGCCATTGCCTGCACATAGTGTTAGGGGAAAGGTACCTCTGGTGGTTTCCCACATCTGCACCATATGAACTCTCTGGAGATAAACATTATCTCTTTGCAAGCCAGAAAAAGTGATGTTTGTGTGAACTATTGTGTTGGGTTCTGTTGTGTGTTTGGGATTTTGGCCGTAGGGCCCCTGGTGGGACACCACATTGCCTGCGCACACTGCTAAGAGGTAGCCAGGCTACCCGTGATTCTCTGCCAGGGTCTCCTGAGCTTTCTGGACAGACATTTATCAGGATAATAATTTAAACTTTACATATGTGTGCTTCAAACGGAGTTCCTGCATTGAATGTTTGTGTAGCTACTTTTAAAAATGGATAGTGATATTGTTTCAGGTCAGATTAGTTTCAGATCAAAGATCTTTCTTTCATCAAAATTAAAACTTTGTGGGCAAAGACTGACACAAATTTATGAATTGTTGCAGGAAGTGTGCAGCTAATCTTGAAGACAAGCAATGCTTAGGTAGACTGAGAATATCTATGGACAACACATTGTGATAGTTGTTATAAGGTGGTTTTTTTTTTTTTTTTTTTTTTTTTAAACTGCATTATTGCCATTGATGAGAACTGGACATGCAACTTTGAACCTGAACTGAAGTCATCAGCAGAAACCATATTCGGTGGAAGCATCCATTTTTACCCCCCCCCCCAAGTGCCATTAGCAACAATCAAAGGTGAAATAAAATGCTGTGGCCCAATCACAAGGGTATTATTGTGCTGCTGATCATGTGCCATGTGGAAGATCAGTAACTGGAGACTACTATGCAACATGTCTTCATCAGAAATTATGCCTGAAAATTTGCCAGAAGTTGGCCACAGATGTTGGAAGCTGGTGTAGTCTTATCAGGGGCCACGGAAGGCCCAATGTTGTCCAGCCAGTGATTTATGGAACAACACAATTATAATGAAATAACTGCATACCTCGAGAAAAATTGTACGTAGGTTTTTACTAGTCCTTAAATTTCGAAATTTTACAGATCTCCCCCCCCCCCCGGACCATTATCCTTTTTTTTTTTTTTTTTTTTGTACATGTCTTTTTATTAGCTTTAAAAACAAATTGAACATAGATAAATAAAATAACAAAATAAATGTCTTCACAAACTTTATTTCAAGGACCTACAATAAAAAATAAACATTTTATACTCTTCACAAAAATATTAGCATAAAACTATACATTTGCATTCAAACACAAAAGAGAAAAAAAAAAAAAAGAAGCCTTTTATACTCAACAAAATACTAATTGGGTGTTAGAAACATAAACTAGTTATATATTTAAACACCTTTTTTCTCCAAGAAGATCTATGACTTCTTCAGGATTAATGATTACGTCATAGTATATATTCAAAAGAACTAATCCCTCCAGCCTTTCCTCCCCATACGGTTTCTTAAATAACTTTTTAAATGATTTAAGTTTGAATTAGATCTTTCCACTTTTGCAGTAGATACCGGTAAAGTGGCAAATATTTTCAGTAACTGATATATATTTGGATATATATCTTTATTACATATTGCTAAGGATTCTATGGTGGTCACAGTATTTCATAGTTTTTCGCACATTCCTTCTGCCAGAGGTTATATTCAGAAATTAATTCATTAACAAAGTTATTGCTATTTAAAAGGTCATCTGTGTAAAACGAAAATAGTTTTTTTAAATTTTGAATATAGATATCTTCAATAACATTACTTTTTGGAAGGAGACACATAAAAGAAAATAAAACATCCTTATGTGTTAAAAAACGACTCTTATCTGATTTAAGAAATTATCTAAAAAGGGCACAGAAGTAGAGATCCGATAATAGTCCTCCACATTATCGCATGGTATATTACAGAGGTTGTGTGACGACCTGTAATTCGTGGTACCTTCAAACTTATTTGGTAATTTTTATATAAACCTTGAACTTCTAAAAAAAAGATGATGAAATTGTTTGTCAGCATCTGATCTCATTTCTTGTAGTACTATTTTTAACAAATTAGTCTGATAAATTGCTTTCTTTAGATTGATATTAATGGTTTGTAAGTATTTACTCAAGCCAATACTATTGCTGAATACTTTTTTTTAATAATATATAAAGCAACCAAAAAGTTACTGTTCTGGATGGAATTGAGAAGTAATTGGGCATTTGTTGCTGTATCTTTATCTTCCCATGAGCTTATTACTGTTAATGCTGCAAACGTCAGTTCTAACAATTCACTGAATATAATACAGATTCATGCTTGTCCACCCATCTAATGGGGCCATTTTTTCGAGATGCTTTTTCTTGGAATTCAGACAATTCTATCTGTTCTTCTAATACCAACTACCTCTTTGGATACTGAAAGAATGTGTAAACTTTTTGAATGATTCCCATGCAGTTTCGGATATCTTGCAAATAACATGAATCCAAAATTGCTAAATTTAAGCAATGAGATACTCAGTGTACGTAAAGTGCTTTTGGCTTTAATTCTTGTATATGAGCCTGGACACCATTTATTCTGCCACTCACTGCCCCAGCGCCATCATATCCTTGTCCATAGATATTTTTTATATCTGTGGACAAGGTGTTTCTTTTGCTATGTTTTCACCAGTTGCAGAATTTAGAGGGGCAAATTTTTGCATATTTGAAAATTTGTTTCATCTACTTATCTGACACAAAACGACATTTGTTGAATTGTTGAAATGTCTGTAGTTTCGTCAGCTAACACAGAAAAATATTTAGCTTTTTTCACTTTTGTTCACAATCTGTTTCTGAATTATAGAACCACAACATTCACTTATTTCGTTCTGGATGCCTGCACTAGTGTATAATGAATTTTTACCGGCAGTTCTTAAATGATTTTCTAAAACATGTCTCTGGTGTCAACTCGTTCCCTTAACAAAGCTAGAAAGTTTCCTTCATTGTAGCTTACAGCTTCTGATAAGTTAATGGGCCCACTGTCTTGATGACCTCTTAATGATATTCCTTGCTTTCCACAAAGTAGAATAGTTTTAATTATTAGCACCAGTCTTTTCCGATTTTCCATTCATTCTTCGTATTTTGCTTTATCCAGCAATTCTTGTATGGATAAACGTTTGCCACTAAGAACTTGGTGTAAATTGTTAGCTTGACGTAAGGATATTCCATGATAGTGCAAGTTAAAATCTCTAGTGGCACGTTTCCACTTATTCTTATTATACCCAGTTTTCACTATATGCCAACCTGTTGAGTCTGATATTTTTACAAATATCTATATTTGTACTAGAAAACAAACACTATGTTTACAATATGCAGCATTTTCTATTTTTGAATAGGCTAACCAGTCTTATTTTCTCAACCAAGAAAATTGAAAACTTCTATGAAAATTTTCTTTTTGATCAGTAGATCGAGGAAATTTATAGTTAGAATTGGGAACTCAAACACTACCCAAAGTCTTGATTAAATCCACGATAAGCATTTTTTTGTCTTTAAGTAACGCAATGTCATTAACTTCACACTTTTCATTGATTTGAACTTCAATTTCCTCTGCATTCACTGACTTCATATCCTGGACTTCAACAGAATTTTGATGCCCAGATGCACCATCATCACTCGTTTTGAATTTTTTTTTTGCCATAAGTTGCAACATTGAACTTCGTTTTCATTTTTCCATTTTATCTAAAAAAAAAAAAAAAAAGAAAAAAAAATAAATAAACCAAGTCAAGCAAAATTTTTTATATACCTTCTAATTCGAGGCTAAGCATGAGGATCTCGGAAACAGAAATAGATGCAAGGTCGGTTAAATTGGTGTAAATTGCACAATTGGGGGCCTAATCTGTTAAAATTTTTTTTTTTTGTTTTGTTTTCGAGAATTTTGAAAAAAATGTAAAATTTTGAATTTTCGCTTTTAACTTCTGAGGAAGACTTGTTTTTAGTTTTTCTGTCGAATAGAAATTGTGCCGCTGATCAGATAGTTCTCAAGTTTAATCCTCCAGTAAACCTCTTTATTCATTTTTCAACAGATCATTATTAGGCCACAGTTACGCAACATTGCCCCAATTTAACAGACTTCGTTCTCTTACATCTAGTTTTCTAGAAGCTAGATCCCCAAGCTTAGCACCAAGTTTGGGATTAATGAAATTTTTAATGAAAAAAGCTTATCTTTTATATTGAGTAATTTAGTCAATAAATGTATGCTGGTAAATTAAAGCCTAACGAAAGCAACTGTGAGAATCAACAAAATGAAATCCTAAATTTTTTACAAATACTCAATAGTGAAATTATAGTATCCTTATAATACCGTGATAAATCTGACTAAAAAATGAATAGCAAATGCTTAGAAAACAGTACTCACCTTGTATAAATCTGCAATAAAATTTTTTGGTAGATGGTGGTTAAATTTAGGTTGAAAGAAGCATTAAATAGAACTAAGGCGGGGAATGGGATGAAAATATTTTAAACAGATTTTAAAATGAGCGCAAGGAAGTAGAAATGCAGATCTCCAATCCTTGGTTGTCATAAAGAGGTTAAAAGACGTAAATGAAAAATGAAAAAAAAGAGAGAAGACCGGTGGTGCCAATAGTCGTTACGATGGACTTTCGTGAGTAAACCGTCATCAGTTGGCAAATGGAAGAGAAGTGAGCGTGTGTTGTATTTTAAAGTTTATCCATATAAACGCTAATACGTCTCCATCAGATATAACCATATCCGACGGAGACGTATTAGCTTCTTTTGACGTCATATCCCTATACACTAATGTGCATATTCCTTTCACCCTGCAAGCATTACGCGTACTCCTAACAGCTGATGACACTTTAACGAAACGTACCTCTCTTTCAGTTGACCACATCCTTGAACTTACCACTCTTTTACTAGACGCTAGATATTTTAGATTCAACAATAAAATTTATCGACAAACATTTGGTTTACCAATGGGTTTAGGCATTTCTGCCCCCCTTTCTGAAATTTATCTTGCCACTATTGAAAACCAAATTTTACAACCTTTCCCCTCTGAAATTAAATTATACATCCGCTACGCCGATGATATCCTAATAATAGGCAACAGAACAACCATAGACAATCTTTTTTTTAAAATTCTGTACAATACATGACAGGCTAAACCTTACCCTCAAAATCGCAACGGACAACCAGATTAATTTTCTTAACCTCACTATTTATACAACAGACACAAATTTAAATACCAAGATTTTCAGAAAAAATACGCACACCGGTAAATATCTACATTTCACTTCACATCATCCCCTTAGTACCAAAAAAGCCGTCCTACACAACCAAATCTACAACGCTATCAAATTCACCTCTTCACAAAACGATCTACACAATGAACTTCAATACCTTACTGATAAATTCATAGCCAGGAGCTACCCCCCCTCAACTCATCCAACACACAATATCCACAGTTAAAAACAGTATTAATAACCCCACCAGACACAGTCACAAGACAAATACTCGCATAGTTCTCCCTTACCATAGTGAACTCGCAGCACAATTCCGACGTACATTCAAAGATACCAACAACTCCCTCACCTTCTCCACTTACAATAAACTAGGTTCCCTATTTAATTCTTACAAAGATACACACAAATATCCCATCAATGATCTCAATAACTTAATATATCTCATAAAATGCCAACCGAACTGCGACACCTGTTACATCAGCAGCACAACCACCAAATTCGGTTCCTCCACAACTTCCAATACCCGCGCATACTACCACTTCAACAGTTTCAAGACAAGTCAATCCTGCACTGAGTTAACAACCCATGCTCAAACCCACAACCACACCCCCCTTGTTGACTCTGCCATCACTATTATTAAACTTAAATCGAGCTACAGAATTCTTCAATATGAAGCCCTCACCATCGAATGGTACCGACACCATTCTGATCTCAACATTATTAACGCTAAACTTCCCTTCAACCTTTCACCGGCTTGGAACCTCTCGCAGCTAAAGTTCCCACGTGTCAAAAAGAGCATCATGGGAGTTTAGATAAACTTTAAAATACAACACGTGCTCACTTCTCTTCCATTTGCCAACTGATGACGGTTTACTCACGAAAGTCCATCGTAACGACTATTGGCACCACCAATCTTCTCTCTTTTTTTCATTTTTCATTTACGTCTTTTAACCTCTTTATGATAACCAAGGATTGGAGATCTGCATTTCTACTTCCTTGCGCTCATTTTAAAATCTGTTTAAAATATTTTCATCCCATTCCCCGCCTTAGTTCTATTTAATGCTTCTTTCAACCTAAATTTAACCACCATCTACCAAAAAAAATTTTATTGCAGATTTATACAAGGTGAGTACTGTTTTCTAAGCATTTGCTATTCATTTTTTAGTCAAATACTCAATATAAACTTTATACACCAATTTAAAATTTAATTACCTCTTTTCTATATTTTGCCTCTTGCAATTAAATTTATCCAAGCATGGATTATAAATTTTCACAGAAACACGAATTGTAACTACACCAAAGAAACACATACAAACAAAAGCTGCAAATCACACTGATGTCACTCTACAACTAAGCCGAAAACCTTGTTAGGCATTAGCCTAATTACTTATGCATTTTTACAGTTGAACCAACCAAACAAAAGCCGCGAAAGCCAGATGGACGGTGGCAAAAATACTCTGAGCTCAAGCTGATAACTTCGGTACAGTAAGGGACATAGTTGAACTTTTGTTTGTGCAGTGTTGTCAAATAGTAATGAAATTGGAATAGTGTTTTGAAATAGGAAAATAGTAGTACAAAGTAAAAATATCAGAGTAGAGTATAGGCTCAGATGGGGCTGCAGCCCCATACTGGTTATGCCACTGTTATGGGTAGCTGAGGCCAGTTGCTTTGAAATTCAAAGGGTTGGATTGGTACCTAATATAAGAGGAAAAATGCAACTGCTTTTGAAGATGGAGCCATCCTAATCAGACATTCAAAATGATGTAAGAATCTTGGTCCACACTTGTAATCAAGATCTAGACTCTCTTCTCCAATTAGCAGTTTCCTGTGTGACGTTAAATGTATTACAGATTCCTAACTAGGGCTAGGTCTTACTGAAAAACATTTGTTTTCTTTTACTGCAAGCTGTATAGTTGCTAGAGTATTAAACTTGACAGTTGCTAGAGTATTAAACTTGACAGGGCTATCATCATGTAATGTAATCCATTCTGTCATGTTTAGGTTTGCTACCTTTTCAAAATCTCCCACCTGAAAATGATTTGAGTTGGGGAGGTAGTGAAAACATTTCTGAAAGTTTTTTTTTTTTTTTTTCACATAAAATACAAATTTTAGATTATTTTAACTAAAAAATAATAATTTATTTATTAATAAAAAATACTAATGGATTTTTCTGATAACTATTTATTTGTATAGGTTTTTAATTTCCATTTTAGGACTTTATCAACATGGTTTAAAACACATGCTGCCATAATGGTCAATTGGAAAGCATATTTTGGTCGATCATAGTGCATAGAAATAAAAAATATAATGTTCTGGAGAACACCAGTGCCAAAATTCTCATTAATTACTTTCTTGATTTAGCTTAAGTTTACTTCAAATGTATGTAAGTACAGGATGTTTGAAAAGTCCTGGAGCCATAGTTAATTGAGAATTTGAACTAATTCTCTCTTCTTTTTCAGGGTGTCCTTAAGTGATCTTTAGCCTACAAGAGGGTAGACATATAGAAAAAAAATTTTAAGCAAAGTATTTCTCCTTGTGGCTTCAGACTTTTTGGTTTCTAACCCTGATTTAAAACAATGGCATTTATTCTGCATGACTTTTTTTTTTGTTGAAAACCTCAGTTCTTTTTTCATTTTAGCCATTTAAGTAGTATGTATGTAGATGTATGAATTAACTTTATTTCTAGTATGTGCTTCTCCTTTTGTGTATGTTTTCTACTAATTGTAGACAGTTTTAAAATAGATGGCAGCATGAAAATAGCTTTGAAAATTGGAAGAGAAGATCAAACCTATTGTCTGGTTTAGATTTATAAAAGCTAAAATTGATTTCTGTGGAATTCAGATCCAGAATCGATAAAACTGAATCAAGTAATACACAGAACGTAGGATATCATTACATCAAAAAAGTAATGCCTTGTTTTATTTACTTTTTTTTTTTTTTTTTTAATTCTGATTTGATTTTTGGCAGTTTTATTAGGGTTGGGCACTGAAGTCAAAATAAGTACACATTAAGATTTTAAAGCATTCATGTATGAAGTTTACATTTTTGCAAAAGTACTTGCTCTCTAGATGCCACTACTACTGAAAGTTCAGTGTGAAAGACATACACATTCAGCAAACCCTCCATTGAAAGGTGCTGTTATCACATGGATAACTGTGCACTCTTAAGAACTTGCAAGTGATTAGTATCATCATGAACTTTCATCAGGAAGGCATTTCAATCCCCCAATAAAATTACTTCACTCAGAGCTAAACCAGTCATTTCCTGGGACTCATTCCCAGGGCCAAATGATTCAGGACAGCATCATTTGGCATAGTATTGGATACTCGGGTAACTGAGCCTCCAGATTTATTATTGTCTCTGTTATTAGTCCATCATATAATTTTTAAACTGATAGTAATACAGTAGATAATATTTCTATTACAGTATGTAAGGAAAGTGCTTTTTTTTTAATCATTATTAATAGTGAATACTGGTAGGTCTGATATTAAAAAAAAAAAAAAATTTTCTTACTAGATGCCATCAAGGACCAGCTGGCTTAGTGCATTAGATGCTCTACAAGATGCTTTGGCTTTAGAAAATCGTGTTAATACCAAGCTTTACCGATTGCATAGTTTGGCTGAAAAACCATGCTCAGATCCTCATGTAAGTTCCATGTTTATAATTTTATCCATCTAGTTTTACAGAGTAATTTTTGTTTGTGTGTCTACATAGGGTGGACAAAATAATGGAAACACCTGAATAGGTTTTGTTAATGGCTGTATGACGTATTGATGAACATTCAACGATTTCCTTTTTTTTTTTCTTGCAGGTAGTACTGTGAAGGAAACAAGATAAAAGCTGATGTTTATTTAGATATGATACAAAAAAGGTACATGAAGAAAATGATCAACCTGTCTGAATTCTAAAGATCTCAAATTGTTGGTGCACTTTTAGCAGACACATCAGTGACTGAACTGCTGATTTGTTTTAATGTACACAGAGCAATTGTAATGAAATTGATGCCTACATCCACCAAGTATGGAAAATCTGATAGTATAAATTGTGTACAAAAATCAGAATTATCTTGCACTGAAAAGGATTGTAGCCCAAAAACAAAAGTTACTGCCTCAAAAATAGCTGCAGAACTTAATGAGTCTTAGCAATCCAGTTTCTAGTAAAACAGTTTGACAAGAGAACCCTTCATAAAGCTGAAATTTATGGAAGTGCTGTTGCCAAGCCTCTTGTTACTGATGGTATTGCTAGAAAAAGGATGCAGTGGTGTAAGGAGTACAAAAACTGGACACTTGATAGTTGAAAACATATCATATTTTCAGATGGGTATCGTTCACGCTTTTTTTTCAGCGGCAGGAAGAGTTTATTTCATGAATGCCAAACAATGGTTTGGGCAGAAATATTTTTGTATTCTTTAGGTCCTGTCACCACCCTCAATAGGCAAATTACTGCCCTTGACTATTTTGATATTTTGAGTGACCAGGTTCATTCCATGGTGCAAACACTGTTTCAAGATGATAATGCTCCAATACACACAGCCAAATGTGACCATTTGTTTGAGGAGCATGAAACTGAGGCTTAGCATCTCCCATTGCCTGCACAGTCACTAGACCTGAACATTATTTGAGCCATTATGGGCATATTTGAATAGGAGAGAGTGAGAAGCAGATTTTTTCCAATTTCATAATAAACACTGCCTACACTTTTCACACATCTTTACTCCATTAATACAAAACTCGAGGGAAAAAACAAACTACAGTCAGTCCTCGTATAACACGTGTTTACAATTACACGAATTCAATCATACACGATTTATAAATAGGGGAATGATATCTTATATAACACGAACCGAATTCACTTATGCACGATTGCATACAACACGATAGGAATGAAGAGAAGATTCTTAAAATGTATTTGTTTTTTATATCAGTGAAGGGGAAACACATTTCACCATAATAACGTAAAAACCAGCACAATTCCAGCTATCGGTATAATTGCAAATGCAATTAGATTGAATTTACTACCAGTTTATAACAGATTCCACTAGCAGAAACGCAACTGGAAATTGTGTTTATTGTTTTATGGTAGTAACCCCTAGAAATGTGCTTTAGTAAAATGTGAGGTGTTAATAGTGTATCTCTGCCTTTACGGTGTTGTTTATTCAGTTGCTACACGCGCGCAGCTTTGTTTATGTGTATCAAGCGTGCCTCCTTGTTTTGTAATTGTGCTTTATTCCCTAAAAATGAGTAAAATTCTTAATTAAAAGATGTGAAAAGGAAGCGTCCTGGTGAAAACACTGCAGATTCAGAGAGAAAAAGAAAAGCAATATCGATAAACAGAGGCGGACTGGATCAAAAATTCTTACTCGGGGAAATTTATAGTGGCCTCATACTGTGGTTTATGGGCAAAATCACACCGGCCTCTGGCCCACCGGGGTTCCCCGGTAAGGCTTATGGCCAGTCTGTCGATAAAGAAAATATATGAAATTGTGAAACGCTTTGAGCGAAATGAAAGACCATGTGATATTGCACGTGCTACAGGCCTAAATGAGGCAACGCCGAGAATTACAAAGAATGCAGAGAAAATAAAAACAACTTTAATAGCAGGAACAATCAAAGTGTAATTAAAATCCATTAGATTAAGACACAAAGAATTGGAAGAGATGGGATGGCTGTCATCTGTTTGGAAAGAAAATCAAACAAAAGTTTGCTTACGATAGAAGCAAAAGCATTAGCAATATTTTATTACGTAATAAAATACTTACGTATTACTTAAAATACTTAGTAATTAAAATGCTTACATATTACGTAATTTATTAAGTATAATAATAAATAATCGTAATAAAATACTTAAGTATTTTATTACAACTATTTATTGTGTTTGGTAATGTTTTGGTTACAAATGTGTGTGTTCAATCTTGTTTGGTTGGCACCTAACCCTATTTTTCCCATAGGGCCTGTTGTTTATATTGCATGATTTTGCATTGCACGAGGGTTTCTAGGAACACAACTATCGTGCTATACGAGGACTGACTGTATTTATTAATTAAAATTATAATAAATATCAGACTTCCATGACAGTTGGATGGCATATACTAGATAATTTTGAGTGAGGTGGTGAGAGTGCATTGAACCATTTAAGGTTAATTATGAGGGCATCATTGGAATAGGAAGAGATATCCTTTTGGATATTGCTAGTATAAAGGTGAGCTTAAGCATGAGGCATGTAACTGCAGACCATTCTCCCTGACTTAAATGGTAGGGAAATCATGGAGGCAATGATCAAGAGTGCAATATGGGGCATTTAGATAAATGGTATTCTGAAGGAAATGTGATATAGTTTTGTAAATGAAAAATCATGTTAACTAACCTGTTTAGCTATTCTAACAGTTGCTTATGAGCTAGATGACATTGTTTATTTGGGTTTTAGCAAAGCATTTGTCTCAGTCCCATAGGAGCTTACTATATAAGCTGTATTGGGATTGTGGAAAAGATGTTTAGTTGAATCCTGCCTACAGCCAGGGTGGCTGTAGGGTAGGAGGCAGGATTGCGATTAATACTCTTCAGATTGGACTAATATTAGAAGTGGGTCCTTTGATCAATACTAGGACCACTGTTTTGGTTTTTTTAAATGACTTGAAGGGTTAAAGGATGTGGTGTCAAAATTTGCAGATATTGCAATTGGAAGAGTAGTTAATGCACTAAATGGACAAAACAACTTGCAGAACAACTTAAATAGGTCCAAAGGATGGTCAGAAAAGTGGCAGCTATGTTTTAATGCAGCAAAATTCAAGGTCTTACCTGGAGAACAGCAACATCAAAATAACTTATACACAATGGGATCGAATTAAAAATAGTAGTGGAAGAAACTGTTTCCCTTGCAGGTAGCACAGTTATTAGAATCACTGTCTTCTCCACACCAGTTGGAAGAGACCAGAGTTTTGAATCCCATGATGTAAGTTAAACCAGGAAGAGACCCAACAAACCCTGCGGGGTTCAGCAAACAGGCAAATTGACCATAGAACACATGTAACTTACCTCACAGACATAATATATATACAGCATAATATGGCCTAAGTCGTTAGTTAATGTGCCCAAATCCATACATCTGGTAACATCTCAGTACTTGGAAGTTATATGGGTGGACATGTATTTTTCTCTGTAGGAGGTCTCATGGTGTCCTGTTGATGATTTGTTGAACACAGACTGGATTGTAGGACGTTTTCTTTGTTATCTAGGGACAGGAGGTTATAATGCCTCTGAGGCAATTGCAAGACCAAACTTGGAATACTGGCTTAAAAAAAAAAATCCCTCTGTGATACATGAAAAGGTCCAAAAATAGGTAGCACTCCTGGTGATACTAGCAAAATGTTGTCTATATGAGAAAATGCTGAATATGCAGACTACAGACCTTGGAAACTTAGGTACCTTAAAGGGGATATGACTGAAGTCTATAAGACTGAGAAGAGATAGTAAACTGAAGCCAAATTTTCAGTTTAAATGATTCCAGAACCAGAAGCTGTAAATTCAAATTACAGGGGAAAAAAAAAAATTTAGACTGGATTGTAGGAAGAGTTATCTGTGGATAATTGAGGCTTGATAGTTTGGGGAAATTCAAAGGTTAGCTGGATAGGCACCTGGTAGAGGAGGGAAACACAGAGGTAGTTAATTTAATTTTATTTATTCAATCCATATTCATATGGATAGAATAAACATGAATGATTATGGTATGATTTCAGACCTCTCAGATACTTTCTCTATGATTTCATAACTTTTCCATTTATCATAACTGTTACCTCTATGACTTGTATTTTCTTTATCTGTTATTATATAAATGAGAGCTTACATAAGCTTAATTTTTCCTACATTCTATTAATATTTTAGAAATAAACAAGGAGTTACCTTTTATTCAGTCAGTAGGATTTTTTCTTTACCAATTCTCCTTATGTGAATAAATTATGAAATGATAGTTAAAACCAGATTACATAATTTAAAACTCATAATGTGTTCCTCACTGTTGACAAACGGGCAGTCCAATACTCCAGGATCACAGTGGTGAACCCCAACCCGACCCCAGAAATATCAAAACCCCCATGCAACCTTTAGTGAAGGAAGACATTTTGTCATAAACGCGAATTTGAAATACAAAAGAAATAAAATGAGATAAAAGTACGACAAAGCAATGAATTTAAAATGCTAAAAATTCCTCCCTTAAGCGGACTAAAACTTTGACAAGTGTCATGTTCACAGGGTGGAATGAAATTAATGAACTGGGTGTGTGTTCGGAATCTTATAATGTTCGGAATCTTATAAATAAGAGATTAGTCTTTGGTAAGCATGCGTTCGAATGACCACGAATTAGATAAGAAAAATGGGCGTTGGTGTTAGTTTTTTTGTAATTTAATTTCTAAAGTTTCGGCAATCAATAATTTAGTATAATTATGTCGAATATTTAAAATTTTGGCTTCATTAAACAGGAATGTGTGGTTTTCATTTATCGCATGGAATCTAGTTCCGATGCATTCGCACGTGATGCATGGACTGATGCTTCATGTTGCTTAACCCTAGAGTATTTGAAATACATCTGGTAGATCCAATGTAAGAAGAATCACAATCCTTACGTAAAATGTGGTAGACGAGGTGTGTTTGTTCGGAAGTCGATAGTACCATGCGATTTTTTAGTTGCATATAATTTACGGCCCGGTTTTGCTACTATTTTCATTTCTGTACCTCTAAAAAGGTTGTTAATTTGTCTATACCAGCGTTCAACATACAGCATTGAAATAAAATATTTTTTATTAATTCTGTCATGTTTGTTATTGATTATTTTGTCTTTAACTTCTAATTTAATGCTATTGATAGAGGTAATCGGGTATCCTCTATTTAGGAACCTATTCGTCAGTTCTTCTATTTCTATCTGTAGGGCAAGTTGTGTAGAAGAGTATTTGAGTGCATTTAAGAACTGATTTAACATGATCGATCTTTTATGAGTATGGGTGGTAGCTACTATAGTGTAGAAACATCCCCGTATTCGTGGGCTTGTGATAAATACTGAAATTAATATTTTTGCCCTCCCTCTAATTGTAAAGTTTAAAAAATTTTACATACATTTAATAGTTTTAACCAAAAATCACATATTATGGAAGATACCTCGATGACATCCTCATTATAATGGATAAAGACACTACAAACAAAGTTTTGCAAACTTTTAATAATATGTACATTAAGTTAAAATTTACACTGGAGAAAGAACAAGAAGAAACAAGTCCTTAAATTTTTTAAACTTTACACTTAAGAGGGAGACTCCTAATATTTTGAAGAGAAAAATATTTGTAGCTTAGGGATGTTTGAGGAGTCCACGGCCTGCGTATGAAGGGTTTATTTGAGGAGTGTGGCAACATGTTACTTTTCTAGTCCCCTTTGCAGTCAATACGCTGATGCTACAACGTATTGATCTTTCTGCGAAGAAAGTTCTCTTGGGCCTCCAAGAATGCATCCACTGCCACAATGATGTCACTGTTGGTGGGAAAACTGGATGTCAGCCAGGTAATTATTTCAAATTAGGAAATAGGTGCAAGTCCAATTGTGCTAGATCTGAAGGATGGTCCAAGATTTCAAAGTTGTACTTGTGCAGTGACAGACTTGCGAGTAGGTGTGTTGTCCTGGTGGAACAAAACTTGCTGAGTTTTCCTTGGTTTGTTTTCATCTAAATGCCTCGCAACTGTAATATGCTTCTGTACTGTCTTACCTTTCTAAAGATAATCCATTAACAACACTACATCAGCATCCCAAAAAAAACTGATGTCATTACCTTGATAGCTGATGGAATCAACTTGGATTTCTTTGGAGAGGAGACGAGCTGTTTGGACTGCTACTTGGCTGACTGAAAGTGATGGACCTATGTCTCAACCATGGTCACAAACCTTGCAAGGAAATTTTATTGATCTGCTTGAAAACAATGCAAATGTTCACTTGACAGCTCTTGTGTGTTTTTGATCTGCTGTCAACTTTGGTTCCCACTGTACTGACACTTTTTTAAAAGTGAGAGCTCCTCTGTTATTATGTGGCACACTCATTCAGATGAGATTACCAGGATTCTGGCAATGTACTGAGCTGTAATTCATTGATCACTTGTCACCAGATTGTGCACACTGTCGACAACTTCTGGAGTGATGGACGTTGCAGGTCTTACACGGCATGGTTATCTTCCAAACTCTCTCCCCCTCATTTAAATTGCAGCACCTCCATAGCCAGGTGGGAAGGAGCAGCAGTGCATAACACACGCTTCTTGATTAGACCGGGGTTCGAGCCCATCACCACCAAATATGGAGGATGCAGAAAGGTCAGGGAATGACCACCGCATATTCCCGGAGCAATATGGCCTTAGTTGCTAATGCTCCTAAAAACCAAAATAACATAACAAACCCATTTAAATTCTGATGCTCACTTCTTGACCATGGAATAGGAAGGTGCATCATCTTCCAATGTTGTGACCATATTCCCACAAACTGCCTTTAGCATTAGTCCTATTTTTTCCTAAATATTGGATGGCTGCAGGGTAAATGGTTTTGCCCATCTTTCCTCTTTCATACAACGTTGACTTCAGGACACGTAATGGACAAGTCTTCCACATGCAAATGCTTCAAAAAATACCTTGTTACACAGTAAGTATTTAACATTTTTAACATTTCAAATGCCCTTTATAAATATCTTTTAATTTTATACTTGTTATGAGAGAGAGAGAGACTTAAACAACTTAATTTTTAAAGTCTTATTTTATTAAGTTGATTTTATTCTAGTGATGATTTTAATTCATTGTTTTTTCAGCTCATGGATTTCTTAGAATCTGAATACTTAGAAGAACAAGTTAAATCCATTGATGGTTTGCATCGTTATATTAACATTCTAAAAGCAATGGATACTGGTATGGGTGAATATCTATTGGATGAAAAGCTCCAAGGAAAAACAGAACTTTAAAAATTTTATATATATATATTATTATCTTTTTTTGTTTTTGTTCACAAAAAATTAAACCTATAGTAACAAATATACTCAGGGCAACGATATCTCTCAGCATAACTCATGCTAAAGAAATTAAAAATAAAAAAAATGTTTTGCATTTTAACTTGTATATTACAAGTTATACTGTTTATGTACTCATCAGTGTAAGAATTCTCTTTTTTGATTCCTCATCATTATGGAATTTTTTTTTTTTTTAATATAGTTATTTTTATATAATCATTACATATGATAAAATATAGGCTGTGAAATGGTTATTTACAAGCATTAATAAAAAAATTCCACATTTTAATTGATATTGAGATAGCAGCAAGTTTTGTACCTTGGAACAACTATGGAACGTTATTATTTTTAAAATATATATGTGATTGCTTGTGAAAGCAAAGGAAGGTGTACATTTTTAGAAATATCTTATCACCACCAGTTGAGTGATTTTTTAATAATTTTTGTATAGGTATAAATAACTAGTAAAAAAACCATGAATGTGCATCATGAACTTGTAAAAGGATTAATAGTTAGTTTAATTACTTCTCGCTGCTATTCACGTCAAGCCCTGTTGCCAACAAGATGATAAATCCTTCAGTACAAAATCCTTTATTCAATAAAGAGCAGGTAATAAATCCTTTCTTTGAAGGTACATTTGAGCCCACTTAAGGATGACTTCCAAAAACATCCAAGGCATGCTCTAGAGTTGGTGCAGATTTGGCTGCTCCATTTTCTGGATATCTATTTTCTAGAATTTCATTTACGAGCTGGCTCCAAGGTATTTTATTGAGGGGGGGAGGTGCAGCCATTAATAATGATTATGCCTTCCAGAATACAACCAAAATTTCCCATATTGCAAGACTGATTTTATGGGTATGATTCTGAGAGATTACATCTTTGGCCTTAAAAAAAAAAATTCCAAAATGTATTTAGGTTTTAAAATTTGAATCTGAGAATTGTGTTGGACAGTACAACTTCCCATGGTTTGTGAAATATATATTATATCTTTCATAGCATCTGAGCAGAATCACACACACGGGTAGGAGGGATCCAGTACTTTAACTTAGCTTCCTTTGTACCTCAATCATTAAAACATTAATTTAAATATATTCTGCTTCCTTGTTGCAGTTTTTGTAAAAGACAGTAGCTTTAGTGAAGCATAATCCTGGAAATATTCATTTTATTTTATTTTTTATACATGTAATAAAAGAAACAATCCTGCTAGTTGGATTGGTATGGCTAGATTTAAAAAAACTGATTGCTTATAAATTGAAAGCAAATATCTTGCCATTTGACAATTCTCTGATCATGCTAATAAATGGTAGTAATTCCTGGCAGGTTGATTTAGATATACCAGTGACAACTTAATCATGTGTCTAGTAAGAAGCTGTGACTGTTTTTTTAACCTATGCTGTTATGGGAGAAACTTTTAATGTCACCTGCAGGTTATATAGTTTGTATATAATGTTTGTTAGATGTATCACTTATTTTGGAAACATGAGTATAGGTACAGGGCTTGTATCCTAACTTCCACATTAACCTTAGTCAGTTTTATCCCTGCATTATATTTTACTATGTCTCAGGGAAGTTTTAAAGGCAGTTAGATTTAAAAATTGTACTTCTTATTTAAAGCTACTCTTATTAATGTAGTTTATTTACCAAGATTTCTAGTGGGGGGAAAAGGACACTTGTTCTTGGCATTACTACTTTTTTTTAAACTGTTTTGATTTTTGTTGTTTCAATTTCTCATTTATGGGATGCTGTTGCATCTTAAAATATTTGCTTTGTGATATTTCTAAAGGATACACTCCCCCCCCCTCTTCTCTCAACAGTTTTTGATACACTATCACAGTGACCATTGTTGTCATTGCATAATATGTAATATCCCTTGGATACCATTTTCTTCCCTTCCACTCAAGATATTTGTTTCTTTCATGCCTTTTTTAAAATATATAGTAATATAATTTTAAATGTCAGAAGATATAATAGAAATAAATAATATAATAAATTTTTACAGAAACAATTTTTAAAAAATTGTAAGTGCTCAAAATGTATTAAAGTTTTGCAAAAAATCATGCAAACAGACTTTGGCATCTGCACCAAATGGTAACCCTCCTAATGATGTTTACATGAAATTTAATCCAGCATTCTTGTGCTTGCATAGCCTTCAACTACTGAGTGAATACAATTGTATAAAAACATCTGCTGCTGCTGCTTTAAAATATTACCATACTTTGCAATCAGTGCAAGAACTGATTGAAGTAAATAAATGACAAAAATACTTGTCAGTTGCCACAAATTCCCTTTGATAATTCCCTTTACATCAACATAATTTTTGCAAAACTATTATTGGTAATTAAAAAAACAAGCACATGCATGTCTTTCAATGCAAGTGTTGGCAAATCTAAAAGTAGTAATTTCAAATATTATAGGATATTGAATTATTATGCAAAAATGTGTAATTACATTTATCTCAAAGTAGCTAGTAATCTTGAAGGCTGCAGAAATTTGAAGTTCATTTTAGTTATGTTTTTATGTAACATTTATTTTATTAGTATTTAATAAAAAAAAAAAAAAATATATATATATATATAATAAATGTGTATTGTTATAGAATCCTAACTAAAATAATTATGGGATGGGGGAGTACTGCTGCAACTTTCTAATCAGATTTCGGGGAGCTGCAGAATCAAAAATTGATTTTCTAGAACAATTCCTTTGTGACTAGCGTGATGGTTATAATTGCAGTTCCACAACATTATGCCGGAATTTTTATGGGCTCTTTGTACTGTGGCTAAGTTAGTTTTGGGTGATGATTACATTGCTTTTCCTCCAGCAAATGCACTACACAGTGCATGCAATTTATGTGTAGCCATTACATATATTGCTGACTCATGGCTTAGCTGTTGTAGTACTAATTCTAAAGCAAACAAATTATAACAATTATCAGAAAATTGCAAATTGCAGGGGCAAAATAAAAGGGCAATGTAAGAATACCGAATAGGAAATAGTGATGGCTATTTTCTGAAGCGAGTTATTTAGTTTTTAGGAGCATTAGCAACTAAGGCCATATTGCTCCAGGGATATGCGGTGGTCATTCCCTGACTTTCCTGCATCCTCTGTATTTAGTGGTCATGGGATCTAACCCCGGTCTAATCAAGAAGCGTGTGCTACACACTACTGCTCCTGCCCACCTGGCTACAGAGGTGCCTCTGAAGTGAGTGACTTGGGTCATTGAACATATATGCTTAACTGTTTTTGTGCTTATATACCAATGCTTGTTACAACATAAGACAGGATCTACATACAACACCCAAAAACAAATCCAATTTGTTTGGATTTGTTTTTGGCAGGAATTTGATTATGCTGTGGCACACTTGTTCAAACATAAAATTGTAGAACATCCAGCATTGCTGAAGTAGACCTCTATATTTTGTCAAGATATGAAAATCTGCTACTACTGGCTGGCCCACAGGTATATAGTTACAAATAAATGCATTACTAATATTAATTAAAAATGCTTTAATTTTTTTTGGAAAATTATTTGTGTTCTTTGCTCTTTTTATTATATTAATGGTCTGTGCGGTGTTTTATATTTTCATAATTTGTGTAATTTCATCGTTTCATTTTTTCTCTATGCATTGCAATGCATTAAAAGATAAAACAATACACATTGATTTTACCTGTATTGTATGAGGGCTGTTTAATAAAGAATGATCATAATATTTCACAAAAAATTGTACTGCTTACTGTTTCTAGCTGAGTGCAGAATTTAAGACCAAACCAAGCTGCATCACATAGTGACTGCGCAGTTAACTGTGTATAGTATGACTTTGGCGGTCAGTCAAGTTTACACCTGTTCACTTTTGCCTGCATGACAATGCATGTGACATGTGAGGAACAGTATGTTGCTCTTAAATTTTGTTTTTGTCTGAAGAAAATATCAGCTGAAGCATATGAAATGGTAAAGGACTTATAGTGAATCTACGCAGAGATAGCACAGCTTGTAGGTGCTTTTAAGAATGTTTAAAGATAATGTCATTCAATCACAAAAATCTGTGGGCCTGGAGCTCCAACCATTGCTGCTACCACCATAGAAACCATAAACGATGCTTCTGTAATTGTGAGAGAAGATTATTGTATACCAGTAAGACAACCTGGCAGAGAAGTTGAGAATATTAGTAGGAAGCACACACGATATTCTCCATGACCATTTGCACAGACACATGTTTGTGCATGCAGCATTCCAAGACTACCCACACCTGAGCAAACAGCAAGTTTGCATGGAGATTTGTCTGTCTGTTTGTTTGTTTATTTGGTTTTTAGGAGCATTAGCAACTAAGGCCATATTGCTCCGGGATATGCGGTGGTCATTCCCTGACCTTTCTGCATCCTCCGTATTTGGTGGTAACGGGCTCGAACCCCAGTCTAATCAAGAAGCGTGTACTACGCACTGCTGCTCCTTCCCACCTGGCTACTGAGGTGCCAGAGATTTGTCAGGAGCTGCAATGGATGGTTACTGAAAATGGTGAGGTTCTGCACAAGGTGATAATGGCAGATGAGACAGCTTCATCATTTCAACCGAGAGTAAGCAATAAAGCTGTTTGGAAGTCTGTCATTGCCAACACCAAAAAATAAGCAAAAGTTGTGGCTTCTGCAAGAAAGGTTATGGTTATCTTTCTTTTTGACATTCAAGGAACAGTTTACCTCAATTTACAAGGAACAGTTTACCATCATGTTTGACCATGTCATGACTTTTACAGGACCTTACTGTTTATTTTGTGGGATCACATTTGTCGTAAATGACTACACACACAGGTGGGTGGATGAAAATGTGAGACGTCATACTGTCATCAAGCACTTCGCCAGCAATGTCAAATGTGTTCCTCATCCACACTAGTCCTGACCTTGCAGTTTTTTTTATTTCCAAAGTTAAGAGGTGCTGAGAGAAAAAGATTTCCAGTCATCAGAAGTTGTAAAGATATCAGATGCGATTCTCAAATGTGTGTTAAAAAATGGCTTCCACCATGTTTTTTAAGAATGGCAGAAACGGAGCAAGTGGATTTCATCAAATAGAGACTACTATGAAAAGGACCATCAGAATATGGATGATTAATAAAGGTATGTTGTTAAAAAATAATAATAAAAATGTGTACACACACACAGCAGGCCCTCGTTATAATGAGGTTTGCTTTACGCTCGCTATAACACTGTTCTTATACTATAACCCATATCTGACTATAACACTCTTTTACAGATTGCATTTTTGGCATATTTAACGAAATCGTTTCATTTGATGGAGTCGATAGCTTGAAAATGAATAGCAAAACAGCATTAAAACGCTTCCCATGCTGCCTTAAGAAATCTTCCCACACTCAGTGAAATTTTCTCGCACGCTAATTTAATTGCAGTACAGTGACTTATTATGTAGTTCCGAGATCAACATTTTAAAAAATTATCAAGTATATTGCTTGTAATATTTGTGTTATATGCATTTATCCAAAGTCTAGTCATCACTCAGTACAGTATTAGACATCATGCATAGTGGACAGCTTACTTGAACATTGTATCATAATTAATGCAACCAATGCATTTACATTTTCGAGAGTTAATAATGGTGGAATAAGAATGAAAAAGCAATGACTGGACGCAGTATGAAGACTATAAATGTAAGAAAAAGACTTAATTTGAATGTTAAATTAGATGTTTCAAAGTGAATCAATTCCAGTCAAGTAAATATTTTGATGATGAGCTGAAGAAAACTCACCTATAAAAGCAAAAAAATGTTGAACCATTTAAAACTAGTAGGGGCTGGTTGAATAGATTTAAAATCCAGGGAGAAGCCGCAAGTGCAGATCAAAGAGCCGAAACTTTTAAAAAAGAAGTTAAAATTATTGATGAGGGGTATTATGTGTTATACTTCTCAAGTTTTTAACCTAGATGAAGCAGGACTTTTTTGGAAATTAATGCCCAAAAGAAGTTTCATATTGAAAGAAGAAAAAAACATGCCAGGTTTCAAAGTGGCAAAGGATCGGTTGACTTTATTGTTGGGTGGTAACACTGTGGGGGATTTAAAATTAATACCCCTTTTAGTTTACCAAGAAGGCCAAAATCAACACATTTTTCATGATTAAATTCATCAATTAAATTAAATCAATTTAGATCAATTAAATTCATGATTTTAATTGGAATTAAGTTTAATTTTGATACATTACCTCATAATTATATACGTACGTAATGCAGAATATTTTATATGTACACATATTTGAATAATAAATATTTTGACCGACATTTGTGCATCTTTTCACTACTGTTTATTGATTAGGAAATATCCTATGGCACAGACTGCAACTCACAAATACATGTTACCTTATGGGAATGCGGTGCTCACTTGGCGCTGTTTTTCCGGAACGAATTATCAGCGTTAAGTGGGGGTTACCTGTGTGTGTGTGTGTACATGTTGATCACTCTTTATTGAACAGCCCTCATTTATTTTATTATTCCTGACTACTAAAATAAATATACAGTGAAGTTCATCGACTGCACATTTGTTCCTTGCTTCAAATCATAAAAAAAAAATTTATTTAGAATAGGCAAAGTCTGATCTGGAGTGGGGGAAGATAATGAAAAGTACACACTATTCCATTTGTAATAATGAAATAGTCAAAGATATTTTTGGATGTTTCATTTTCTTACAACTTATCCAAACAAAAAACATGAAGGCTGAACCCAATCATGGATAAAACTTTTGATTTTTCCAAACTGGATTTCTGAGGACAAAACAAACAGTATTCCCTCTGAGAACAGTCCTACACCTAAAAGAAGCAGGGATGGGTGCAATCGACTGACATGGACTACCATTTGACTTGCAGAATTCAGGAACCTGTATGCTACCATGAAATATATATCAATATTCTAACTCAGTGTGAACAGAATGCTGGCATATTGGCTGCCATAAAAACAGTTATAACAAAGTCGTAAACTCCTCCTGCTAATACGGGCTTTAACTGCTTACACATACTTATGTGTTATTATACACATAAGTATGTGTAAGAACTTCACTTTAAATAAATTTTGTAAGTTTATTTAATGATAACCTGTTTCTTAAGCATTTCAATGATGTAGTAAATTTTAACCGAATACTTCTGGGATTGTTCATATCTGTGGACTGGAATTAATTGAAAAAAAATATAGGAAGAGATGAGCCCTACTTCTGAATGCATTCCACACATATCAGACAAGCAACTGGATAAATGCCTTTTTAAAGGTCCCAAAAAGATGATAATCAGACTACTAGGTCCAGGTGACATGACTACAGCTATTCATATACTTCCCTGCTATTAATATCCAGACACCAGTATATCTACAAATAACCTTTTATTTACAGGAAAAATGTGTGAAGAAACCTTTAATAGTCTGTGGACCACTCTTCACCAGTTTTTTTTTTTCTTCTTTAAATGTCCTCTGCTTTTTTTTGCCCTCTAAATACTGAATAGCACACATCTGGTATTTGCCCTTCAAACATAGCTGTGACCACTTCGGCTCTTTTTTGGGCACTCTCCTCACATGTACTTGATCCAGTTCAGTCCATTACAACATGAACAGTATATGGACTGTTGTCCTTACTACAGGTATGGATCTGTCCCGACATGCTATCCCATAGGTAACAAAGTTTTGCCTCAGGCAGGTCCCGGCTTCAAATACCTTTGTACCGATCACCTGAGAGAAGCTTAAACAATGTTTTTTTTTTAATATAAATTCTTGGATGGGCAAAGCTCTTTTTTTTTTTTTTTTTGCATCATTTATCACTAACAAACAAAGGAACAGTCCTTTTTAATGGAAGACTCCCATTTTATCCAAGAGAAAAAAAAAAAAAAAAACCCCAAGACAACCTTGATCAAATGTGGAGATCGTGTCTGTTGTACTTTTTTTTTGACTCATAGGGCACTGTTCATTATGAATTTATTCTGCACGGTCAAACAGCAAACCAGGAATATTGTAAAAGTTGAGGCATATTTAAACTTTCTCACAGGAACTGAATCATTTCAATCAACTTTCTTGCCTTAAGGATTAATAAAAGCTGTTTTATTGTTCTTCCATCAATTTATCCACTACTGTATATTGCTACTTCCATAGTGTGAATTATGTCATTTTTATGGTGCATGCTTTTGCTATAGTTATAGCTAATTCAGGCCAGAAATGTGTATAATTGATAATTAGTTTTTAGATGAGTTGTAAACTATTTACCTCACTGAAATTTTGATGATCTAGCATAGTTTGCATATGATCTAATTATAAATCATTTTGTACTGCTGCATGCATATTTCACATTCACTGCTGACATATTCATTTACCCCACACTTGCCATTTTCAAAGATAATTCATTGTGCTTATGGAACTGACTGCTACCTGTCACTAAGTCTGTACATATGGTAGTGTTCCACATGGGGGGGAGGGGGAGAGAGAGAGAGAGATATATTCTTGCAGCATTAGCATTAAGCCATTGAACGTTAAAACAGAACAGTAACATTCATTTTGCTTTATAAATTTATATATTCAAGATTATATAAATCGTTAAAAGCTATGTAAGCAGTTAATTTGATTCATTTGGTATTGTTGATATTATCTACGCTGACGATATAAAGTTCCTAACAGAAATACCACCATCAGCCGACAGAGGAGTGATCACCTCGGAAATCTGTAATAAGATCAGCTTTCTGTAGCCATCTCAACCATTTCGGTCTTAAACTGAACCCTCAAAACTCCGTTATTATGGTTTTTTCTCTCAAGTGTCCCACATTCATACAACCCTCACTGGAGGGTGCAGTTATTCCAAGTGTAACTAAACACAAAGATCTTGGTGTAACTTTTGACCCCAAACCTTAGGTTCAACTGTCACATCGAATGTGTTCTATGCAAGATCAGCCGAATGTGCTGGATTGCCCATCAACATCTTCATAACTCAGATGCAAGAACCACAATCAGATATCTGGAAACCATTGTGTATTCTACCTTTCTGTATGCCTCTGAAATATGGGCCTCCACAGTACTTTCTCTCATGAAGCCCATCCTCACCAGTGAATAATGGATACTGAAGTGGGCAACCCGCAAACATCGACTCACCCCCCCCCACAATAGAGGACCACCAGCATGGCCGACCAACTTCAAATCCCACGGCAGCCTCAAATAATCGGCATGAGGAGAATTGAACTGTGACCGCAGTCAAAATGCTGGTTGGCAAAATCAACTCCCCTGACTTCTGGGATATATGTCAGTGGCATGTTCCACTTCCTTCCTTATGAGCCATCCCTCTTCTTCAGTTACAACGAAACAGGCTGAAGATCAGTGACAGATTCCTACCTGGCCAAGTACTTCCTACAATACAACGATGCTAACGATTGGAGTTGATCTCCTGAAATTCGCTTCGGATCGCAATTACAGGCGCTTGTTGGCCGAACTCGTTCCCCTTTTGTTTGGCCCCTGATGTCGACTGTTATTGTTATATCCACTTGCTATCTCCTATAAGGCGCAGAACGGCACGTCACAGGCAAATCGATGAACTGTTTCACAAGAAAATGCTATACCGAACATCAATTTGGCACTGTGAAATATTCTGACTTGTGTGAATATTCTGAAATATGTGCTTTGTACATATGAATGTGTACATATCTTGGTGTATATCTGCCTTATACTCATATCTATTGAATGGTTAATGCTAAGTTTTTAAGTTAATTTTATGTTATGTTATGTTATTTTTTTGTTATACTGTACATATTTTTATATTACCCTATATCTTTGTCAAGCCCCTGGCCTCCTAGCTGTGGCGGGCACATTATTGTATCTATAGTGTACAATAAAGATTTTCTCTATTGAACAGAATGTCTGTTGTGAGTGTGAATGAAAAAGTGAAAAACTACTACTGAAATGATTTGTAATAAATAAAGGCTTTCCAAGATAGTCTCTTCATGATTAAAGTTAGTATTAGCAAATGATACAAGAAAGAAGGCTTATAAAGAATCAGCCAAAAAAAAAAAAAAAAAAAAACAACCCACACCTGTCCATTTCCTCCAACAGTTTATCTAGTTCTTCCTTAAATTTATTCAAACTGCCCACTTCCCCAACAACAGATTGAAGTTTGTTCCAACAGTCAACCACTCTAATTCACTGATCAGCTAATCACTAATTCTATTACAGTCCATTCCGGTTATTTGGGACACATTGGAACTAGTGCATTTTGGCCCGGTTAAGCGGCTGCCCCAATTATCCAAAGTTTCACGTAAATAGTTAAAAATACAATGTACCCCCCCCCTTTTTTACAATTGGTTCACTGTACAATCAAATCACGTTACGACAAACTCAACATAGTAAAGTACCGTTCACTATACGATGTGCAGTAAGCGCCGGTCATTGTGATCACATTTGCGAATTGAATTTTAATTCTATTAAACAGTGATTCTAATTAGTGAAAATAGGAGGAATATTATCCACAGGCTATAAAAGCAAAGATATATTAAGCAGAAATTTACCCTTTATTACCTTACCAATTAAAAAATTAAATGATACGTGAAATTCGGAAGAATTAATACGTACTGTAACATGTACATACGAACTAGTTGACATTTCTGTTCACTGACATTTGTGGGTGGGTGGGTGTTAAAATTTAAAACAGTAAAAAGATGAGCAATCAATAACAAAGAACACTGCACACACAAATTGCAAGTAATACAATATGTGCAAGTGAGAACCGAGTAACGAGTTACAAAGCTTTAAAAATATGAATGAAGAGAAGATCTGAAAATTAATTTTTTTATATGATTGAAGATTTCATGGAAGTGTAAACACATTTCACTATAATAACCCACAGAATTCCAGCTGTCGGTATTATCGCAAATTTAGTAAGATCGAGTTTACTGTCCGTTTATGATAGATTTCACTAACAGAAAAGCCCAATAAACAGCTGACTGCTAATTGTTTTATGGTTGTGACCTCCAGAATTTCGATCAAACCACGTGGTACCGCCGGAGACAATCGTAGGGTAATCTCCAGTGCTGTGGTCTCCTGCCTCGATTAAACGGCATTTTGTCCCAATTAAGCAAAGTAAACCCTGGCGATTGGTTTCTGTTTTTTAAGATTTGCCCCAAATAAACAGCTGCCCCGATTAAGCGGAATCCACTGTACTAACTTTAATCATGAAGAGAATACCTTTCGAAAGCCTTTACCTTTATTACAAATCATTCCAGCAGTAGTCTTTCACTTTTTAATTCGCACTCACAAGGCATTATTCTGTTCAATTCCAATTGAATCAAATTAACTGCTTATATACCTTTCAATTAATAATTAAAAAATCACAAGAAAATGCTTCAATCTGCATTTTAAACCTTAAACTATTTTGCAATCATCCTTCCTCAATTTGATTTATGCTCCTTCGTATGTGTGGTCTGAGCAAGAGGAAAAATGCCATCAACATTGGGCTGAAAAGGTAGGCTTTAACAGCTCACTGTTAGAACTCTTAAAAGAAAGCCAAGTGCTTTCAATCACTGCTAACAAATAGTATTTTTTGGACTTACTGCAAGCATTTAAAAGCAAAGTTAACATTTGTACACTACTCTTATAGATTTCACATGCTGAAATGGAAAATATTATTGCAAAATTTAAGCTAGTTTTGCTAGCTATTTTGTGATGGCCACCATAGTTATTAGTAGCACATTGAACAACTCGTTTAAGAGTAAGTGCATATTTTGTAAATTAAACATTTTTTCAATGAAACAAAAGTTACTAATGAACTTTCTAATTATGTTACCCTCTATTATTTCTTTTTATGTTGCTACTAATACTATCCTTACATAAGCCAACCAGATCTAGATATGCAAAGTTTTTGATGCATTTGCAACTCCACAGCCACATACAGAACAGTTTGTACTCTTTAGTTAGAAAGAAATACTCTCACATAAATTTATTGATCTGAAGGGGGATGGTCTACAATTAAGAACCATGTGTGAATGTTTGTGTTATTCCTAAACTGTTCTTTCTGGTACACTGCAAATCCTCTGATTACTGAGCTGAACTTTCATAATGAAGTGTTTGTGTCAGGATCTTGAGTGTATCTCACTTCAGGGTTTACTTAAACATAGCTGTCAAATTATTCATGATCATTTGTTTGTGTTAATAACAAAAGATGGTTTGGCAAATCTACAAAACAATAAAGCATGGGGCTGTTTATAGCCAGAAAAGTGATCTTCAGATACCTTAGCACTTACATTGCAACCCTGGTACTGCATCACTTTAGTATGCCAACCATCATACTCACCAGATTTAGTTCCTTGTACTCCCCCCCCAAACTTAAAACCACGTTGAAAGGTCACAGATTTGTAATAACTGAGAAAATAATTCAGAATGCAGAGTAACTATGAGCAACTGAGATCACAGAGTGAGCTGTAATTCTATGCCATAGCCAACTGCAGCTACTGGACATCTTAAATCATTCATGCATGATGAGTGGACCAAATGAATAGAGGCAAAAAAAAAAAAAAAAATTTGAGGTTTTACACCAAGAGTTTCAATGAAGGGAACAACAATTTCAGGTGTAAATGGGTGAAAATTAATAAAACATGACACAGCTGCCAAGTCTTTCATGAAATGTGGAATCAGCAATGCCCTTGATGGCAAATTTGGTGTGATCTTTAAAGAAAGTGCAGACCAAAACATCAGCAATGACAAGTAAAAGTTTTGTTCCACACTGACATTTTGTATAGTAAGCACTTTGAATGTTTTAATTACCATGCAAAAAAATAAATTTGACTTTAAAACTCGTGCAGCTTATAGTCCTGAAAACATATTTAAGTTTCATAGGGTGCTTTTCACTTTATTTTACCTTGGCAATTATTTTTAGGGGATTTGGAAACTGTGTTAACCAAAATTTGCTAAAGAACAGTACTGATTGTAATGGATGTCAGGAGTTCCCATGCTGAAAATATTTTCATATGAATATTCAAATTGATGTTATTCATTTAGTGAAATGGTCTTATATAAAGATCCAGTAAAATAATTTTATAGGCATGGAAAATAAACTGGGGATTTTTTTTTTTTTTGCTTTGACTGAAACAGCATCTGCCTCTTGGAAAAAAATTAAAAAAACTTCCTTGATTTATATTAAGGATCACAGGCATTTATTTATTTCTCCCCCCTTCAAAGTGAAAGGGTGAGTCTGAGATTAATAATCAAAAAGAAAAAGATTAATCATCTTCAAAACTCATTGAAGTTCAAATATAACACACAAAAAAATCAGTTTGTACATGAACTGTTTTACACATCAACTGTCACCACAATAACCAAGGTGGATGTTTCTGCTGATGAAGAGGCACCATGGTGATGTTTACTGGAATGTTGATTATTGCACGAGTTAACCCATGGGTCTGCAAACTGTTCTTTATCATATATCTATAAAGGTAAAAACTGTATTAATTAAATATATGCTTTATTTATTAATTATAAATGCAACTTTTCTCTTATCTGCTTTTATAAGAGGTACATAATTAAATATCAATACTGATTTTTAAAATTACAATTACATGCAAGTTTAAAAATCATAAATCATGTTATAAACAGCTTAAAAAATTAAAATATAAAAAAATAATAATAATTATACTTGTAAAATATACTGAGGTTATTTGTTGCATCCTGTTATAACTAAATTGCGATTTTCTGTGGGAAAACTAATATTTTCAGGGGAAAAAAGTCAGACTTTGAACTTCGTGTATCTTGTTAACTGGGTTTTGCTCATGCCAACAAAACAGCAATACTGTAGTTGAATCAGGGTAACTGCTTCAGAAAAAAACATGACACAAGTTGCTTTATTTTCATACCTTACATAACAAATCATAAAGATGAATTTTTTTTTTTTTTTTGATATAGCACATTATACATATAACGAGGCACATTCCGAAAGTTCCTGTGTGGAATTTTTTCCCACAATTTTACTATAAAAGTTTGAGTTAACAGTTAGGTTTACTAATCTAATCAACTTCAAAGTATCTTCCTTTTCTACACACTCCATTTGTCTTCCCAAGCTTTGATATATTTTTTTAAAATAGTGGGTTTTTTTTAGCACACGTAAGGCTGCTTCAGCATTTTCTTTGATGTCATCCAAAGTAGCAAAATAGTGACCTAGTAGTCCCATTTTCAGTTTAAGGAACAGCCAGAAGTCGGATGGTGCAAGGTCAGGAGAATAGGGAGGCTGCTGCATGACTGGATTTTTCAAACTGCTGACCTGCCAATGACTAGATGCTTTGTCATGGTGCAGGATCAAGCCATCCCTCCATTTTTGAGATCATCTTCGCCCCACATTATCAAACAACTATGCCAAAACCTCAATGTAGTGTAGTAAGAAGCCGCAATCCTCCCTCTAGTTGCAAATTCTGGGTGCACTATGCCCTTATTGTCGAAAAAATTCTGTAATGCTTATTTTGTTGCATGAGACTGCTTGGACCATGGGCATATTTTTGTATGATTTAGATGATTCCAACTTGGCCTTGTGGTCATACATGAACACCTAATCTCAGCCCCAGTCACCACTTTTTTTTAGGATGCTCAAATCATACGATGGCTTTCTTCCAATCCATTTGATCATCCAATAGCAAGCATGAAACAAACTTTGCACACACACCGCTTCTGCAAATCTTGCATCAGTATTGTATGTACTGAACCTAGACAGTCCAACTTCATGAGCAATCTCAACAACAGTCACTCGCCTATCGTTTCACAAGTTCTTTCACTTTCATGACATTTTCGTCATTTTGTGATGATATTGAAGGATGTCAACTTTGAGGTTTATCTTCCAGTGTTTCCTGTCCATTTTTAAACTGATTAAACCCACGTAAATTGCTGTTTTTTTCAAAGCACCATCTCCATAAATTTTAATGCTTGTAGTCGCTGTAGCACTTTTCCTAATTTTAAAGAACTTTATGATAGCACACTGTTCAAAGTGTAGCATTCTCCAACCAATCAGCTGTGACATACAAGTGAAGTGGTTGAACCAGTTCCCACTTGGCATGTGTGCACCCTAAGGTCAATGTCAAACCCTATAAAACTTTACAACCACAGATGCAAACTATTTAAATACTAGGGATTATTCTGAGAACTTTTTTTGATGTACTAAGTAGATAAATTCTCTTTTATACTTTGCCAATTATCTCATCACTGCATTTAAAAAAAAAAGACTTCTCTGCATACTTTATAGCTAAAAATGCTAAGATATGCAATATGCAATTTTTTTACAAAGAGGTATGCCACATTAATAGGGGGGGGATGCATGGATCTCATTCTCTGCTCATTCAGATTATTCTTAGAAACAGCTAGTGTTATGGGAGAAAAGAAAAGCTGAAAATTAATTTACACAGCATTCTCCCCATAAAATTTTTCCAGCTGGGTGAGGAAGTGTAATACTTTGCATAGTATGTTCGAATTAATATTGATTGAGATCAGTACCATACGGTACCGTGAGAATCACTTAATTTTAGCCAGGTGGTGCACCCATTCGATAGGTCCCCGGGGAGAACACTGACTACGCATTAAAGTGGTTAATTAATGACATTTTTAACTCGCATAATCAATATCCTGGGGAATTCTGTGGTCCATTTGTTTAAAAATACAAATCTCACAGACAAATGAATTATAATGTCTAACATTCGCTGCTACAGATGTGTACATGTATCAAACAGCACCCAAGTATGGTGGATCCCGCTTTATGATTGGTTCACAGTATGATCAAATCACTTTACATAAAATATAGTTCATTATACAATATGTAGTAAGCATCAGTCATTGTGATCACTTTTGGAAATTGAATTTTAATTCTATTAAACAGCTATTCTAACAAGTGAAAATAGGAGGAATATTATCCACAGCCTATAAAAGTAAAGATATATTAAGCACAAATTTACACTTCATTACCTTAGCAATCAACAAAATTAAATGATACACAAATATCAGAATATTTTCCAAAGGTCAGCAAAATAAAAATAAATTTACACTTATGTACAGAACTTAAATTAATACAATTTAAGTTCTGTACACACTAGTTGATATTTCTGTTCACTGACTTTTTTTTTTGGTTGTAAAATTTAAAACAGTAAAAAAAAAAAAAAAATAAATAAGTATCAATCAATAACAAAGAAAATAACATGCACAAATTGCAACTAACAAAATACGCGCAAGTGAAATACGGAGTCACAAGTTTATGAAGTTTTCTTAAAAAATAGGAAAAAAGAAAAATTTGTTTTTTATATGATTGAAGATTTCATGGAAGGGAAAACATTTTACCATAACTTAAAAACCCACAGAATGCCAACTATCGGTATTATCACAAATGCATTTAGCTCGAGTTTACTACTTGTTTATAACAGATTGCACAAAAGTCCAATAAACTGGAAACTGTTTTATGGTTGTGACCTCCAGAAATGTGCTTTAGAAAAATATCACAAAGGTATTTAAAATTGATTCTTATAACCACGCATATGATAATGATGAAAATGTAGTGCATTTTAATGATCTGAAATGGTTTTTTGAAATTTGATTCTTTAAAGTGGCTGATTCTACTAACCAGTGATCATCATGTTAACCGGTGTCTATTTATATCACTTTACGATCGTCTCCAACTAGACCACGTGGTCCTTCCTCTCAGTTAATAGTAGCATTTGTAAATGTGTCGGCGAAGAGTTTTGTATTTGCATCTTTTACTTGAAGCAAATTTTCTGCTTTAATCAATATAGTTTTAATAAATTTTTTAAAAATCACCTTTTAGGGAGATAAACAGCTTAGATATATAGTGAAAATTTCAACTTCCAAGGTCTTGGAATGAATTACTAAAAAACAATGTTATTGGGTTTGCATTACAATATTTTCATGATATGATGGTGTCTCTGGAAAATATTAAAATCGCAAAGCGGGGTCCACTGTAGTGTATATATGTGGCTGTTCTAAAGCAATCAGGCTTGAAGTGGTGGAACCCATGTTTAGTCTCCAGAGCTAAGTTCCGATCAACCCTTCCCCATCTCTTCCATCATGCAGTATGACTGATGACTTTTGAGGTTATGATGAACATCATGGCGAGATCCAATCTTCCTTACATTTTGAGAGTACAGCTCTAAAACGGTGTTCGCAGGCCGGCTGCTAGTTAGCACACCGGACCAAACCAATTAGTAACTCCTTAGGAGGCTGCCGGATCAGCTAGTGTATAATCTTGCTACCTCTACTCTGCCAGATAGTGACTGGAGGGAGTCCGAGTAGTGTGTATGCAGGGGCATTGTTGAGGCCACATTATGTCAAGAATCTGGGTATATTCTTACCATGTGTGCGCCATATCCAAAAATTTCATTATTTCATACAGTATGTCCCCCCCTCCACTTTTTCTTACTATTGAATACACCATGAATTGTCAAACTAATAGAGTAAGCTTAACTGTGAAAAGATCTAAACCTCCCAAACACTTATTAGTTCATTTCACAAATATACAAGTTCTCAATTCTAATCTCAACGACGTCCATTTCCACTCGCAGTCTGCCAAATCCCATGTACTTTTTCTGACAGAATCTCAGTTATCAGTTGAGTCAACTACTGCTCATCTCAATTGCCCAAATTATTCATTGTATGATTCCTTTCACCTCAAAGGTGGTACTTGTGCATATGTCCATTCCGATATTCCCTGTCGGAGACTTGGTAATTTGGAATCTCTTTTCGATCTTCTCTGGCTTAAAATCTCTCTACTTCATTGTGTCAAATTCATCTGTTGTTTCTACCGTTCTAATCACTTGGGGTTCTTTGACCTCCTCTCTTTCCAACTTGATTTTAATGTTCACAACTCCAGCTGGCTTCCGTTTTCTAGTCACACTGACCCAGCTGGTCGAGATGCTGAGGCTTTTGCAATTACTAATGACCTTGCACAGATTGTTCATTTACTTACAAGAATACCAGACAATCCTAACCATACAGCCAACATGCTTGATCTTTTTCTCACAAACAACCCTTCTAAGTACACGGTCCAAGTGAGTGGTCCTTTAGGCATCTCAGATCACAACTTAGTGATTGTCTCTTCTCCAATGGAGCCTTTATCTCATGGGTTTTACCAACCTCGTATTGTTTGGCATTGAGAAGAAAGCAAAATGGGATGAACTGCTAGATTTTTTTTCTTGGTCGGATTACTGTTTCAAAACTTCTGATGTCAACGTTTGCTCAGATCGTGTCAGTGAAATTATTCTTGTGGGAATGGAATCCTTTATTCCACACCTTGGTTTTCCAATAAATGTGCTAAGGCTGTTCAAGAGAAGAACACTGCATATTGTAATTGGCTTGTTTCCAATTTTTCAGTTTTACTTTCTGCCTACTAACAATTGTAAAGCAGTTATTAATCAGTCCAAACTAGATTTTGAACAGGCTAAGAGTAGAAAACGTGCTTCTTGCCCTAATGGTAGCCGAGCATTCTGGTCTCTTGCCAAAGCTATTGGCCACAACTTCTGCCCATCTCTGCTCCCACCTCTGTCTAAACCAGATGGTTCTGTTGTACTTCGGCCAAGGATAAAGCTGACCTGCTAGCATCCCATTTTTCTTCCAACTCACATATTAATGATAATGCTAAAACACCTCACACCATTCCTAGCACGCTCCAATCAATGCCTTCTGTCAAAAGGATGTTAGAAGGATTTTGACGAATCTTGATGCTAAGAAAGCTCCAGGTCCTGATGGTATTTCTCCACTTGTTCTCAAAACCTGTGCTCCTGAACTTACTCCTGTTCTTTGCCGCCTTTTTTCACTTTCTTATTGCAAAGGTGTTTTTCCTTCTGCTTGGAAATTTTCTCATATCCAGCCAGTTTCTAAAAAGGGTAACAAATCCCTCCCATCCAATTATTGTCCCATTGTAATTACTTCTACTCTTTCTAAAGTAATGGAGAACTCAATCAAACGCCAACTCTTAAACTACCTAGAATCCTTCCGTCTGATCAATGATCGCCAGTATGAATTCCATTAGTGTCGATCCACTGGTGATATCTGGCTTATGTTACCCATTTATGGACGAATTCAATGGAAAAGTTTGGTGAAACACAAGCAGTTACTCTTGACATCTCAAAGGCTTTTGATCGTATTTGGCATAAAGGTCTTCTAAACAAGCTTCCATCTTATGGTATGCCAACTTTTTTTTTGTAATTGGTTATCCAGTTTCTCTCTGATCGTTCACTGAGGGTGTGGTAGATGGCTCTCTGTCTTCTAACTTCTGCACTAATGCTGGTGTCCCCCAAGGTTCAATTCTTTCCCCCACTCTTTTCCTCTTGTATATTAATGACCTTCTTCCATTGACTGGAAATCCTATCTATAGTTTTGCTGATGACAGCACATTGCATTCCACTTTCCATTTTGAGAAACCTTGCTCTGCTCAATCAGCTTCAACTTCTCGAATATCTGCTACCAATTCTTAAATGCCGATTTCCAGGTAATTCTCCAGTGGGGCTAAGACAACTTAGTTGATTTTAATCCTTCTAAAACTCAGTCTTGTCTTATATCCCGCAAAAAGGATCCTTCTGCTTCTATGCTTATCTTTGGTGACACTCCAATTTCTAGGCAAAATGATATATCTCTTTTGGGGATTACCGACTTCTAATCTCTCTTGGCACAAGCACGTTAGAAATATTGCTTTCTCTGCTCTAAAAAACTTGGTTTTCTGTTTCGCTCTCGCTGTTACTTTTCTTCCAAACAACTGTTCACCGTTACCTCTCGTGTTTGCACAAATCACAAATCCGGCCTACCACGGTGCCCCAAAACCTCTCTCAGGATACTAGATACCATTCAGAAGAGGGCAGTTAAGTTAATTAATGACTCCTCTCTAACTGAGTCTCTCAACTCGCTGTCTCATAGACGTACTGTCTCCACTCGGTGTCTCATAGATGTGTTTTCTACAGTTACTTCCATGGGCTTCTATAAGTCCCGCTCTCTCTTTCAAAACAGTTCAAACACATGCTGCCAATATCCATTTACTGTCCAACTTCAAACTCACAGAACCAACTTTTCATCTTCCTCGTTTATTCATTCAACTGCTGTTTTCTGGAACAACCTTCCTTCATATGTATTTCCTGAAAATTGGTCTACAGAAGTTCAAGTCTAATGTCAACAAATATCTTCTTTCGTCTTCTCAACCTCCAACTCAAGCACGGTACTAAGTACTATAAGTTCTAATACCTCTCGTGTTTGGGGTTTTCATTAAAAAAAAAAAATCAAGTACTGGAAAAGTAAAGAAATCAATAATATGTTCAATACTGGCACAGCCTAATACATTCGCTGCCTTTACTTATATAAGTATAAAACGGTACTATAAGTGATGTGCTGTAATGCATTGAAGCATAATTCTTTAGTGCTCAACTGAGTGCCATAAATGTAAAGACATGAAATTAACAACTATGAGTTCTCATATAGCACGATAGTTGTGTTCCTAGAAACCTCGTGCAATATAAATAACAGGTCCGATGGGAAAAATAGGGTTAGGTGCCGACCACCCAAGATTGAACACACATTTGTAACCAAATCATTACCAAACAAATAATCATAATAAAATACTTATGTATTTTATTACGACTATTACGTAATAAAATATTGCTAATGCTTTTGCTTCTATCATAAGCAAACTTGTTCTTTGTTTGATTTTCTATCCAAACAGATGACAGCGGTTCCATCTCTTCCAATTCTTTGTCTTGATCTAATGGATTTTATTACACTTTGAGTTATTACTGCTATGAAAGCTTTTTTATTTTCTCTGCATTTTCTCTTTCTAATTCTGGGCATTGCCTCATTTAGGCCTGTAGCATGTGCAATATCATGTTCTTTCATTTCACTATTTCATATTTTTTCTCTAACAGAGGCAGACTGGCCATTAGTCTTACTGGAGAAACCCAGGTGTGCCAGAGGTCAGAAGTGTGATTTTTGCCATAAACGCTAGTATGAGGCCGCTACAAATTTATCCGGGTAAAAATTTTTGACCCAATCTGCCTCTATCTATCGATATTGCTTTTCTTTTTCTCTCTGAATCTGTAGTGTCTTCACCAGTACGCTTCCTTTTCATACCTTTTAAGTATTTTACTCATTTTTAGGGAATAAAGCACAATTACAAAGTGAGGAGAGGAGGCATGCTTGATACACATAAACAAAGCTGCGCAACTGAATAAACAACACTAAAGGCAAAGACACGTTAACACCTCACTAGCTCACATTTTACTAAAGCACATTTCTGGAGATCACTACCATAAAACAATAAAAACAATTTCCAGCTGCGTTTCTGCTAATGGTGTTATAAGCTGGTAGTAAACTTGATCTAATTGCATTTGCGATAATACCGATAGCTGGAATTGTGTGGGTTTTTATGGTGAAATGTATTTCCCCTTCACTGATATAAAAAACAAATACATTTTCAGAATCTTCTCTTCATTGCTATCGTGTTGCGTTAAGTTGGGTTGATTCTGCGTTCGACTGCCATTTCTTGTAAACACAAAGGTGAATCGTGCATAAGCGAATTTGGTTCGTTGGTACATGATATCGTTCTCCTATTTATAAATCGTGTATGATCAAATTCGTGTAGTGTAAACACAAGGACTGACTATACTCAGTATTGGCACACTGATTGAACACTTTGCAACAATGCTTGGCTTTTGTTTATAGATAGCACAGATTTATTTATTCTTTGTTTGTGCTGATGTTAGTTTATGTACATGAATATGCTTTTTATAAAATTTTAAGATTTGTTCTGATTTACAGCTCAGGACAAAAGCAAGTGTTTGCTTCTCACAACGAATTTCAAACTTTTAATTTTCAACCATTATTTACAAATTTTTGGAACTTATGTCGGAATGTTGATTTTTTTTTTTTTTTTCAACATTCTGCACATTGAACAGGCTCTATCAAGTTTAGGTGGCAGTGAATGTATTAAACTACATTATTTGCAGCAATGCTTGGTTTATAGACTTTCCACACAGTGCTGTTCTTACTTGTGTTGAGGTTAGTTCTGATTGACAGCTCAGCCCAAAGGAGCTCACTCTGAATTCCAAACTTTTACTTTTCAACCATTAATTACTTTTAGGCAGATATTAAAGATGATCCTCATCATTCCAAAAATTATGACACAGAATTCTCTCTCTCAAGCAGCAGTTAACACATTAATATATTTAAAGTAATAATTTGATTGTTATGTGGCAGTACAGGAATACTTCGCATAGCACAGTTAATTCGTGCCAAAAAAATACTGCGCTATGCAAAACCGTGCTGATCGAAGTATTATTAGTATGTATTTTAATGTAATGCATTCCAACAATTTGATTATATGGGTCAAGTTGCAAAAATATATAGGTGTTTGTTTACTATAAATTGATGCACATGAAATTCTTGCAAAAAAAAGAAACTAAAATGATAAAAATGAAAAATACTAGTAAATACAGTACAAATGATTTTTATTGCAGTAGGTATATACCAAAAGAATATAAGTGAAGTATGTACTGTATTTTTATATTGAAAAATAACTGATCAGCTTAGTTTGCACAGTTTTTTTTTTTTTATCTGCATACATCTCTTTATAACATCGAATGTCATTTTGCAAAGCCTGCCTTACTTTCATACCTCATTCAATGTTTGGATCTAGAAGAACACTCGGCGCCATTACATTTCTTCTTTCCACTCATATTTGCATATAAAGGTGTAACGTTTTTAAAAAATAATAATTAATAAAAATACACAGCAAAAAATATTTATACAGCTTACGCACAATCAACGACCTCACCGCTCAGAATCTAGTGTGTTGTGGCCTTGGATTCAAGGCCAGTACGTTATGGCCTTGAATCCATAATGTACTGGCCTTATAATACATACATATTAAATATATTAGTTTGTAACGCAGTTAATTTTTTTCAATTCGTAAATCGCGCTATAGCGAAACCCACGCTGTTTGAAACCGCGCTATGCGAGGTATTCCTGTATGTGTACCATGTAATAATCAAATTGTTGCAATAAAATTATATGTTACGTTCTATTAGCTACTTGTTTAAAAAACAACTGGAAAATATAAAAGAAAAATTATGTCAAATTTTGGGAAAGGAAAAAATAAAAAGATATATTAAAAATTCAATTTGTGGCTTCCACAAATTTTTTTGCACCCAGTGAAAAATTCACAACCATACTTATAACTTATCATCAAAAATTTCAATATCTAAAATAAATGCAAATTAAACATTTGCCATTTTTTAAAGTAATTTTGTATTAAGATAACTGCAATTCTGAAGAACATTTTCAAACTTCAGTCCAAAATGTTCTTTTACATATGTTTATGATATATAATGAATATACATCATAATTTTAAAGACAAGAATTTTCTCAACTGTATAAAATTCTTTCTCTGCATCTAGGATATTCACTAAGATAGTAAATCAGCACGTGATCCTATAATTAAACATATAATAGAGACAAAAAAAAATTGGCATATTCTATTTCTCTACACAGAGAAAAATAATTGTAGGTACTGTTCGATTTTCATAATGTCATTATGGTGGACACTTGCAACCAACATAGATATGTTATAAAATAGAGGAGTGAACCAGAATTTATGAGGGAATATTACTTTTACAAAGAGAACAATAGCAGCCAGTGGAACAGGGCTTTTATTGAGGAATCCATGCTCTAATAAAAATTTTTTAGAGTAACATGGAGAAGATTGATGAATGAAGCTAAATATGTGGAGAAGAGCATTTTACTAAAAAAAAAAAAAAAAAACCCTCCTTCCTATGAAAAGTACAGGATTGAACATGAACACTGTGTATTATGGTAGCTCAAAGAATGAGCATCACTGTAATTCTCACTGACCTAGTCTGAAATAGACTTATTGATTTGATAACAACCCTGAGCACTCTTGACAAGAAATGGAAATTAGCCATCTTTGGACAAATTTTTAGTAAAATGAGACATTTAAAAAAAAAATGTTTATTTGTATGACTAAAATATCAGGATTACTCTGTGTATTATGTCAAAAAGATGCCTGATTGATAAAACTTCAGTTGTGAGAAATATAAAGACCAACTTACCCATCCTTTCCTAAAAGAAAAACTGCAGGTATACTACAGTTCCGTTTTGTGTTATCATCAATCATGTCAATATACTGTTCATCATTATGAATATCATTATCAGAAACAATGATAGCAAGGACTCCCTCTCTTTCTACTTGAATACATTTAGTTAAAAAGGAACAGCCTCTAAAAGGGGAAAGAAAAATCACATTAAAAAAAAATAGGTTTGCATCAAGAAACTAATCATTAGGATGTCTCAGAAATCAGATATGATCTTTATTTAGATTTAAAATGGTGTTCAGATTAAAAGTAATTAAGTTTTAATCTCCTTGCGCATGGCTTCCAATATTTTAAATAATATATGATACATTTACATAAAATAATACACTTGCATGAAAAGTTTTGCTATTTGATGACTATTTGACACAGCAGTTATTGTATTTATTTATTTTTTTAAAATGCAGTAACAAATTTGTTTAATTTTTCCTCCTCCTCATTTATGATCCCACCATCAGAAGTGCATTACTAATTCAGTCCTTATAATACCAACTGATAAATGACTAAATGTTTCATGGTAAGAGCTTACAATTTTTTATTTAAGATACCCAAGAATTTGTAAGGACCTTAAATTCTTTTAGGACCTTGTACAAAAAAAAAAAAATAAAATAAAATAAAATTTTAAAAAAATAATTTTTTTTTTTTAAAAGTAGCATTTTTTTAAGAAGTGTCCTTCTTTGGGACACTGATAGTTGTCAGAAAATAAAATTAAAATATAATTTAAAAACTAGGCATAATGAAAGTAAACTTCTGTAACTAAAGACCTTGCAAATACAATGAGGATTACAGAGAGGCAAGAGTTTTCTAACCAATTGGATTAGTAGGCGTTGTACTGATAGGTGTTTCTAATCTTCCACCAATGACATGGAAAAAGTAACTAAAGTTATGAAATATCTATATATATATCTATAAACTGCATATATTCTAGTCTGTCTGCCTGTTTTGCTGGATGAAAAACCTGAGTTACTGGGAGAGAGACCATGCAACCTTTTTCCAAGACTCGAGAAAAATTTATAGTGTAAACTAAATAACCAAAACTCAGAAAGTTAGCATTTTTATTAAAGATTGCTCCTAGATACACAGTATCTAGATGAAAGAAGTGAATACATGAACAAATTATCATAAAATAATTTAAAAAAAAAGTATAAGAGTTACAATATTATATCTGGCAAATTTTATGGTTGTCCAGTAGTACAAAAGCATCATCTCTATAACACAGACTTCCTATATAGTTCTTATGGTGGAATTCCACTCAGGCATATTCACAGAATGTTTTATATCAACCTTGAACTGGAAGATCTTTTCAAGCATTGGCACCAAGAAGAACCTGCACCCAAATTCAAGACAGTCCCTAATCACTAGCAGAACTGGGCTATTCTGAGATTCTCCACTGACATACATCTCAGAATAGAGGAGCGTCAATCCTTCTAGCAGACTGCTTAAGAGTTGCCTCCAAACAAATGTGGTCAATTCTTTTATGTAATGGAACACAAAAGGAAGTAGCTACCATATCATTTGTGTGTAATGTGGGACCTAGAGTATGCCTGAATACCAAACATTTAATAAGCCAACTCTTTCCAGAATGCATCAAAAGAGGGAAGTAAATGCTGCTAATGATCCTTTCAAGATGTTGCGATCTCACCATGTGATCCTTTCCAACGGATTAAAGACATTGATCCAGATTTAGCAGAAGGGAATTTATTGAAGGAATTATATGAGTGAAATTTAATGGAGTATGGGCTAACAGAGGAGGAGGAGTTTGCTAAGGAATGCAGTTTGTTTTTCAAGGATTGGCAGACATGATCAGAGAAATTGGATATTGAATATAAGCTTCAGGGAGCTATTTGATCTTGTTAACACGAGGAAAAACCTAGTAAAAAAAAAAGTTGTGATTATATTAGCAGAGCTACTTGATGCCGCAGTTGTTACCATTCCATTATCATCTGCAAAAAATATGGGCTGATAATGCAGTGAGATGAAAAATTGCATACCACACTATTAACCAGTCACTGTGAATTGGTTGCTGGTGGAATTGGATAGGGTTTTCTTCTTCCAACCAATAAAGAAAGTTTTGTTTATTCATGAAACCATTTGGATGTGAGAGTGAGTTTCAGACATCTATAGGTTGTGAATAAATTCTTCATCATGATCAATTTGAGTTAGCATTTCTTAACAAAAATTTTTATGAGTAAGGAGATCACAGGTTTTAATTCTTGCAGTACTTGTACCATGTAAGGATGGAAAATTAAGTCCTGGTGCAAAAATTGCCATGCACTCTGACTGGATAAGTTCAACAACAGTGTATGCTGAACTGCAGAATGCTTTGGATTCTGTACGAGAGTGGCCCTGAGGCATATTCCATCCAACAAGAGGCTTCTTTTTGAGAACAGAACCAGTTTCTTCAAATTTATGTACTTATGTTTTAACGACACGAGCAGATGATATAGGACCTTGACATTTAAGCTTAAAGTGAATTTGAAATAAACATTGAGCAGCCTCATAACTGTCACTATTTTTGTAAAATTCCTTTATGGTCCATTGTTACTAAATGGCAAGATGTGGACAAGAGTATGTAGGGTGATGCAATCCTCCCCACCACAATGGTACCCAAAAAAACTGGTTTTTAAATCACTTGTTTCCTTGCCCCCACACCCTATATTATCTCACAGCTTATATGATTTTCGGACAAGTTTCATTTGTTTTTCAAGTACGTTCATTAAAATAGAGCTCATGGAGGGCTCACAGAATTCTTTGTTGAAAGAATTACTCTAATTTTGGAGACCTGTTTATGAGTTTTTTTTTTTTTTTGGGTAGTTGTTGGCGCATCGGCTTCTGTGGCCATAATGCACATCCCAAGGTTTTTTTTTGCAGTACTTTGATCCAAGCCCAAGGCGGGATTCGAACCCGCAACCTTTGGGTTGCCAGGCAGGCACTTTACCCACCCGGCTAGCCTGGTCAGTGTTTCTGAGCTAACTTAAATCTTTTTAGACATTCTTTCAGATACATTCTCTCCACCCTTCTTATGTTAAAGACTGATTTTCATGAATAATTTGAGAAATTTTTTTTTTTTTGGGGGGGGGGGGGTGCCTGTCAATTTATTTCAATTTAAATTGCTTCTTAAAAGTATATATCTAAATGGACAGAACAGATTAAAAACATAACTTTGCATTATAGACTACTGACTGGATTTATTAACCTGGCAGGGATGCAGTTGTAACAGTGGCAATGGACATGGAAAGTGACAACTTCCATTTCGATTTCTACAAAAAGGTTTTTTTTTTTTTTTTTTGGATTATGCTTGGAGTATACCAATATTGCATCTTTAATTAATCTTTAATAGCAAATGCTATTTTTATATATAAAATGCTATTTTTTTTTACATCTATTTGATAAAAAAAAAAAAAAAAAAAAAAAAACGACTTTTATTCATTTTTCTGAAAATCAGAAAAGTTATAGACAAAATATAAACAAGAACTATAGTCTCTTCTATTTTATAGTTTAAAAAACTGTTAAGCATGCAAAATAAGCCTGCACATGGACACATTTCTGTTTATTTTGTATATAAATATTTTTAAAAATCCACATTAGTCATTTCCATTTTTTAAATTTATTTCAAATTTGAAAATTACACAAATTGTTACTTATGTATTGATGAATAACAACATGAGTGAATATCGCATTTCTTGTTTTTTATGTGAAAACAATAATATGCTCTTCAAAAACAAGTCATTCAAAACTAGATATTTATATTTATTGAACTATTAGGAGAGTAAAAGCAAGTAACCTTGAACTAGGAGCAAACACAGAATGTGAAACTTTATAGTGCTAGAACCAGTCAGATCCCACACCCCTACTCAGAAAAAAATAGCTACAACACCTGACAGATTCTCTTATGTAATTATCCTGTGAAAAATGTAGAAAAATCACTTAAAAACCATTACTGAAGGTAGCAAAAATCTCAGATTTTAATCATTAAACAACATGTGAGGTTGTTATTTTAAGGGGGCATCTCACAGGCCAAGTATCACCACTGCTAGGATAATTTAGAATTTCCATATTTACAAAACATTACGTTATAGAACATAATGCTACCTTGCTACCTTCTCCAAAGGCTGAATTATTAAAGTGATAACAAAATTATTAGAAGCCAACAAATTAATAATAAAAAATATAATTGTACTTATATTCCACAGAAGAAAGGAAAAGAGTCTAGTGTGTGCTGTCAAAAGATCAAGGCTTGCACAAGGGAAGGAACAAAGGGTTCAATTAAGTTTGATTTAATTTTTTTGGGATGCATGCTTAAGTGACATACTAAGTAGTAGACTTACTTTTCACCAAAAGTTTTTCCTATAAACAGTAAAGTTTAATAATTTTAAATAAGAAAACCTAGAACAGACTCAGAGCTTAAAAATTAAAAAAAAAAAAAAACAAACCAAAAGAACAAATATAACAAGTTAAAAAAAAAAAAAAAAAAAAAAGCAAGACTCTGCTGGTATTAATTATAGATCTGCAAATTTTTTCTCTAGTACAGGTCGACCATCACTAATCTGGGCTACTGGTAATCTGGTTCCACTGCTAATTCGGACATAATTTCCGTGAGAGTAATTTAAAATTTTCTGGGTTGGCACACAGAACGTGCCACTGCTGTTTTGGTGGCATTGGTTGCAGCATCAGCTCTTGGCGCGAACTCGTAAACACTGGCCAAGCCATTCCTGCCTGTTTTTCTACATTTATTATTATAACCTGATCACATTTAGCCCCAGCCATGGTTCCAATGCATAAAGGAGGTGCTTCTTATGGTGTAAAGCACAACACTGTACATTATCCAAAACAGATAAAGTTGAACTTTGAAGAAGCTCGACAGCAGTGTGTGTGTGTGTGGGAAGCTTGTGTGAATTATACAACATTGGCTCTTCGAAACTTAATTAAAAAACAAAGAAAAATTGCTCCAGTTCTTTGCTAACAGTGGATCAAAAAAAACAGATGGGCATAAGGAAAACAATGAAAGATGGAAAAGGTTCAGAACTGGATAAAGTGCTGATAACATGCTTTAAGCTCCGCATAAGTGAAGGTGTTGAACTGTCTGGGGATCTGGTGAAGGAACAAGCTAAAATTTTTCATAAAGAACTAGGACTAGATTACGAGTGTGATTATAGTGAACATTGGCTTCAATGTTTTTTCAAGCAGTGACATGGCTTAAAGTTTTGTGTAGTGTGTGGTGAAAAACATTCAATGGACAAGGAAGCAGCTACTGCATTTGTTGACGAGTTCAAGTTAGTTTCTGATGAAAAATTAAGTCCTGAGCAAGTCTACAATGCCGATGAGACTGCCTTGTATTGGAGATGTAGAAGAACTCTGACAACTGAGGATGCAGAATTACCAACAGGTTATAAAGCATCAAAAGACCGTGTCACTGTGCTGGGCTGCTCTAATGCTGCGGGAACCCACAGGTGTAAGTTGATGGTCATCGGCAAAAGTTTACGTTCCAGGGCCTTCAAAAGTATGACACATTTTCTAGTGATTTACCATGCCAACAAGAAGGGATGGATTACAACTAACATTACATTGGAATGGTTTGAAAAATATTTTGTTCCCGAAGCAAGAGCTCACGGTGACTGTTGGCCTGGACAACTGTAAGATAATGCTTATTTTAGACAACTGCTCCGCACATCCGAAAGCAGAACTTCTGGTAAAAAAATAATGTTTTCAGTATCTACCACCTACCTAACTGTATGTCATTAATTCAACCTCTGGACAATGGCATATTACGTTCTCTTAAGTCTAAGTATCGCTCCCTGTTTATGAGGCACCTACTGAATGCTGTTAACTCTGGCAGACCGGTAGTTTGTTAAAGAATTTAATCTGAGAGAAATAGTTTACTGCGTTGCCAATGCTTGGAAGTCTGTAGAGGCACCCACACTAAAAAATGGATGGCATAAATTGTGGCCAGGTTTAATGTTTGAATCTGCATCTGGTGAAGACACTGCAAATGACTTTACAGGATTTAGGGTTTCAAAGGAAAAGCAAATTATACATGAACTGCTTTCTTTCGCTCATGATCTAACTAATCCTGCTGCCAAGGATCTTGCATTGAGGATGGATGAAGATGGTTTAGCTACTGTTCATCATTATACTGACTCAGAAATTGTGCAGATGGTTGTAAGTCTGGAGAAAGAAGATAGTGGAGAAGAAAGCAGTGTTAAAAATGAGGAAAATTCAGCAGAAAGAATCTCTATTGATAGGTTAATTCAGTTGACAGGCGAAGTGCTAAAACGTCTAGAGCAATGCAGTTTTATAACTGAACAAGAAATAATGAATGTTTACATGCTGCAGGATAAATTAATCAAAGAAAGACCAAAATATATGAAACAGCTTAGCCTGCAAGATATGTTAAAAAAAAAAAAAAAAAAAGCTAAAAATTGTGCAACAGAGGAATTGACATTTGAAAATCCAGTGCCATCAACTTCTGCTCACCCAGGTGTGCTGCCACCACCATCATATCATCATCAGTTCCTGAAGATGTTGTGCAGTTTCATCACCAGTTCCTGATGTTTCAGTCACTTTTCAAGATGAAGATGGTGATCCTGACAGCCCCACTCCCTCTGCCAAAAGTTAACTAGGTATACCAAGTTTCAGAGCACTACCTCTCACTGTTGTATAACAATAACACTTAAAACTTTGAAAAATTTTTGTGATTTATTCCACATAACACAAGTGAACTCCACAAAAAAGGTGCTGGTGCCTGATGCATACTATATTTTTAACTGAAATTTTGCACAGCTTCATTTTAAATCTGCTTAAACATCCACACCAATTTTCAACAAAATTGAAGATGGTCGAGCAGGGACCCCTAGGCCACTTGACATGGAATGACCTGTAAGTGAAGAGAATTACTGTACCTGTACCTTTTATTTTACCTGTTCTTCATTAAAATTTCGCTTGCTTTTCATTTAATGTTTCTTTTTCCTTTATTAACCAACTTGTACTGATTTACAAGGTATTTTAAAGGTAGGATGAGGTAGTTAGCTGTTGGGTAAACTGTATGTGCTAAACTACCAGGATCCGGCAAACTCACCAATCTGGCATCCTACAGGTCCCAACGGTGCCTAATTAATGACAGTCGACCTGTACTAGTCATTTTTATCAAACATTTCATATATATCAACAGTGATGGCCAACCTTTTCCTACAACATGCCACATATTACACTGAAAATGCATTGCATGCCACTTAAGGGGGCAGATTAGAAGCCCATAAAACCAAAAGAAAAAAAATAGTAGCATGCTGCAATATACATTTAAGAATTCAGTTACCACTTTTCTATAAAAAAAAAAAAAAAATCCGAGATAAAAATAATAAGGTCAGGTTCTTAAAGAAAATCACTGAGATTCTATGATTTTCTTTAATACCACCCAGTATTTTTAAGCAGCAGCCTGGAAAGCAAGATACTGGGGATTTCAAGAACTGCTGGGAGTCATCATGGAACAGGTAAATACATGGGCCGTGTTGGGATAACGAAGAGTAAGAACAGGTGCATGTATACTTGCACATACACCAATCCTAGAAGTATCGTATATAAATTTGATGGATTTGAAGCATTGGTCAAGACATCAAAGGCAGATACTGTTTGGGATATCAGAGATGTGGTGTTACACAGATATAAGGAATGCAGAATTTGAATTTGGGGAGTACAATGTATACAGAAAGGATAGACAAAAGAGGAAGGGAGGAGGGGGAATTATGCTATTAGTTAAGAAACACGTAAAATCTAAGGCAGTGCATCCAGTTGGATGGACAGTGCAATGTTGAGTCAGCCTGGTGTGACATAAGCACAGGGAAAGCAAAAATGAGTAGGAGTGTGTTATAGGCCTAATAACTCTAATTGACTTGACAAACAACTGTAGAGAAATAGAGTGGGCCAGTAAATCAGAATGTCTCATAATGGAGGATTTTAACTTTCCAAATATTGACTGGAACTTGTGGGTTGGTCGAGGGCTAGCACTAGGGGTGCACAAGTGAGGCACTTGCCACAGGCACTGCTAGATGTGCTACTGCATATATATGTGTGTTTAGGATATGAATTAGGTGCTGTTACAAGGTTTTCCCTCAGGTGTCACAAACACTAGTGCCAGCTCTGGGTTGGTAACTCGCACACTAGCAAGACTTACTGGATTGTTTTCTACAATCCAGTAAGTCTTGCTAGTCAACCAGAGGGAGTAAATACCCTTGATCTGATTATCAGCAGTGATTATTCATGCATTAAGAATCTGCAGATGAAAGAACTATGAGGTGGCAGTGATCATAGTGTATTGATTTGGGATCTAGCGTGGCAACGGTGTATCTAGGTGCCCTAAATGCAGATACACCCATCAGCACGATAGAGTTGGAAACAGGATTCTTCAGACCAGGCAACAGATATCCATAAATCAGTGGCCCAGTTTGTCTTGCAGTGAGCATGGGTATCCATGATGGTCATCAACTGCCACAACCTAAAGTCCAGTGCATAGTCCATGTGTACATTGGCCTTGCTATTGCTACATTGTACTGGGTGGTTAGATGACACACACAACACTCACCATAGGCCTGGACCACACATGTGACCTTTGGCTGGGAGTTCAACCGCTGCTGATCACGGCAGACTTTGCAACACCACAAGATGAGGAGCACTTAACAACGTTGCCCATTATTGAGCTACTGGTGCCTACACATTCTGCCTCCACCATCATTCCATGTGCAAAGTTGGAAAGACACTGAAAGATGCTCCCTCACACACTCAAAAACGAATTGCCACGTGCGAATTAATCTTACATCAGCTATTTCCAACTTTGAGCCTTCACCCGAATCACAGACTAGTCCATTCTGACACAAAAGGGAAGGGAGATTCTAATGCAAAGCCAACTCAGTGTATTTCTTCCTCTTTAATAATTTTATAATAAGCTTGGTTTGTGTGTGCTATTTTCAATAAGCTTCTTGGTGTTAAAACATCAATAGGCTAAGTTCAGTAAGAATATCAGTATAATTCCATCCTTATGATAAAATAGATAAATGACAAAAACTTACCCTCTTTCAACCAGAGCTACATTACTTCGAAGTTCCAGCTTATTCACAGGTGCACTACAAGCACTATGGGGTTCTACAACTACAAGGCCTACATTGTGAAGGGTTTCATTCTGAAATGGGAAATTTTAAATGAGACAAAGAAAAAAGTTAACATTATTGTTGTAATAATGTTTAGCAGTGCAAACAACAAATGCAGCCACCTGCTGCAATTTGTTGATTGCAGCAGGTGGCTGCAATTGTGATTCAGAATGATTCAGAAAAGTATGCTTGCAAAAAATTAAATTAATAAATAAACAAAAGTAAGAATTGTAGTACTTTATAATACAATTATGGCCTATCAGTAATGATTGTTGCAAAGTAACGTTTAGTTTTATACAATTTATCACAAAGGTATTTTTAATGACTTGTTCTTAGTTGTCATTTTGATGACTGTTCCTACATTCTATACTTAGCACCTAAAGCTCACTATTTACCACATACCATAGATACTTGAATACAAGTCCAGAAATTTTGGAAATTTTCAAAATCAAAAAGTATGGAGTTGTATAAGGTTTCCATATATGGAGAAAATTTTAATAATAACTTAAGAATTTTAAAATAATTTTTTTATGCAGTTGACAGTACTGGTATTAATGTTAAACCAGTTTTATTAATTCTTTCATAGAAAAGTGCAAATGTGGCCAAAATAACACCAAAATAACACCAGACAACCCTAACAATACACCCAACACCCTCAATCTCTTTCTAGCAAACCACCCTTCAATGTTCACAGTCAATGCTGGTGGTCCTCTAGACCAGTGGGTCTTAATTTTTTAGTCGGTCACCTTATTTTACTTCAAAGTACTAGTGCGCACATTGGAATAAAAAAATTAAATATATAAGTTTAATGTTTTTTTTTTAAATTTATATATCATTTACATGGAAGGCATTATATCTAAAATCACATATAATTTTAAAAGATCACAAAAAAAAAAAAAAAAAAAAATACAAAACAAAATTAAATTAAATTGAAGTTCAAGTGCAAAATGCACATACTTGAATGTGCATGACTGATGACATGATCAAATAAAGGCACGCGATCAAATAAAGCCACATACTGAAGTATTAAAAAAAATTTATAATTTTTATTGAAAAACTAGTTTTCATAATTAATAAATATTGATTTATTGCGGATTATCTCGCGCACCCCTAGGGGTGTGCACACAACTTTGGATACCACTGCTCTAGATACTTTTAGCATTAGTAGAGGCATATGATGCAAGAAAACAAGCTTATGCAGCATCAGCCAAAAAAAACAATGCTCCCATTTCACTCCTCCGTTCGTTCCAAATACCTGTCCAGCTCAGCCTTAAATTTATTTAGGCTATCGACTTCCACAACAAGGGATTTTGTTATTTGTTGTTATTTGGTTTTTAGGAACATTAGCAACTAAGGCCATATTGCTCCGGGAATATGCGGTGGTCATTCCCTGACCTTTCCGCAATCTCCGTATTTGGTGGTGATGGGCTCGAACCCCGGTCTAATCAAGAAGCGTCTGCTACGCACTGCTGCTCCTTCCCACCTGGCTACGGAGGCGCCGCCACACAACAAGGTGATGGAAGGCTGTTCCACAACCAACTACCCGCTGGCTAAAGGCAAACTTCCGCATATATATCCTACATCTGTCTTTCCTCAATTTGAATTTATGCCCTCTCAGGTGATTATTCTGAACAAGAGAAAGAATCCCATCAGCACTGAGCATGCTCAAACCATTCAAGGTTTTATACACCTCAATCAGATCACCTCACAGGTGCCTAGTCTCCAGACACTGTAATTTGCAAAACTTAAGCCTTTCTTTCGTAAGATCAACCCTTTGTTCCATTCACTAATCTTGTTGCTCTTCTCTGCACTCGTTCCAACAGCTCTACATCCTTCTTAAAATGAGGCCTCAAGACCTGTATACAGTACTCAACGTGTGGCCTGACCATTGTCTTATACAAGGGGATAATCACCTCCTTATCCCTGCTAGAAAAATTCCTGTATATCATTGACAAGACACTATGGGCTACTCTTGCAGACCATCTATTCCAGTATATTAATAACCAAAAAAAAAAAAAAAAAAAAAAGTTAAAGATTATAATAATATAAAAGTGATGTCTGCTACAAATATACAAATTTTTTTTTTTTTTTTAATTATTAAAATTATGATTTTTTGTGGAACACTTGTTCACATCTCATGGAACACTAGTGTTCCACAGAACACAGTTTGAGAAACGCTGCTATAAACAATGATCAGGGGAATTAACAAATATCATCCAAGTTCAGTGAGAATATTAGTCCAATTCCATCATGAATGCATTTCAAACAGAAAACCAATTTTTATGAGTAAGAGATAGTACCAACGATGAACTGCAGTCAGTTTCCATCTTTTCAAAAGATGGAAAATATGTTGCCTCTATTGTTCTCTCAACTCCACTAATGACTCGGAGGTATTTAACCTCTGTTCTTTGAAATACACTTTTCTCCAATCTAACTTTCCTAACAATTCATAATTTCCCTTATTTTCCTTGGTGATTTTAATGTTTACAACTGTTGGCTTCAGTGTACTAGTTAATAATGACCTTACACAGCTTTTTCATTTACCTGCCAGAATACCAGACAATACAACACACCCAAAATCCTTGACCTTTTTCCAACCAACAACCCTTCAAAGTATACAGTCGACATTGGTGGTCCTCTTTTTAGGTCTTGGTGATAGTCTCTTCTCTAATGGAGCTTCTATCTCTCACGACCATTTTCAGTCTAGTGTTGTTTGGCATTACAGGAATGCAAAAAGGAATACCTCATGCGATTTATATTCCTCTTTCTTGGTTGGATCACTGTTTTAAATCTTCTGTTTGTTCAGATTGGATGAGTGCAATTATTCTTGTAGGGATGAAATTCTTTAATCTACATTTAACCCTAAAATCTTCACTTATTCAAACCATGGCTTTTCAATAAATGTGCTAAAGCTTTTCAAGATAAGAATGTAACATACTACAATTAACTTTTCAAAAAATCTCAGCTTCATTTTCTGCCTATCATACAGTTCGCAACAACTGTAAATCAGCCTAAACTTGATTTTGAACAGGCTAAGAATAGAAAACTAGCTTCTTGTCAAAATGGTAGCTGAGCATACTAGTCTCTTGCCAAAGCTATTGGCTGCAACTTCTGTCCATTTATACTCCCATCTCTGTTAATACCTGATAGATCTATCCATCCTCAGCCAAAGACAAAGCTGACTTAACTAGCACTTAACTGACTTAACTATTTTTTTCTAACTTTTGTATCAACAATCTTCATAAACCACCTGCTGTCATATCAAACATACTACACACGATACTTCCTATGATTTTCAGATAGAAGGATGTTAGAAGAATTCTGAACCATCTTGATGCCAAGAAGGCTTGAGATACTGATGGTATTTCTCCACTTGTGCTCCTGTTCTGTGTTGCCTTTTTTACATTTTCTTATTTTATATATATATATATATATATATATATATTGTTACTGTTGGTTGAGTAACTCTCTTACTATCCTACAGGTATTCAGGATTATAGTTTGTGGAAGGCTTATTGTTGCTAGGTTCTTACGGAGCTCTTTGGCACCATGCCAGTGGTTGACATGATGATCAGGATGGTCATTTGAAATTTTGGTATTGATACAAAAATACCAGTTTTTCGGTACTAATTTAAAAAAATAATTGTTTATGATTTATGCACATAAAGGTTATAAAATCGACAAAAATAAATTATAAATTATTAATATCACAGAATTTGTTATATAGGGATTGTTATACACAATACAACCTGTTCCATATGCCACATATCTTTGACTACCTATCTTAGGTTTGAGTACTTCCGGATCATTTCCTTGTATGTTTTCTGGAGGTTGCTGGTGTTGAGCACCACTTTGCCAATCAGGTAAGTAGCCATTATCTCCTTGTCGATGAGGGTTATGTCTGGTCTGATGTGCAGGATCTCCTTGTCGATGAGGGTTATGTCTGGTCTGATGTGCAGGATCTCCTTGTCTGGGTATTATGGCACAGGCCCAGTATAGCCTGAGTAGAGGTCTCTAGTATGACTTGAGGCTTCTACTTGTAATATGGTATACTTCCTTTGATCAGCTAGTATTTTTGCACCAATTATTATTATTATGGCATATGATGCAAGGAAGCAAGCTTGAGCTTATCAGAAAAAGAAAAAAAAATCCCACTCGCATCATTTGTCCACTGCTTCCACACACCAGATAGAAATTTGTTCCAACAGTAAGTGACCCTACTGGCTGAATGCAAACTTCCTTACACTTATACTGCAATCATCCTTCCACAATTTAAATTCATGCCACCTCATGTGTAGTCTGAGCAAGCAGTAGAATGCCATCAGTGTTAAGCTTGCTCAATCAATTCAAAGTCTTAAAAACCTTGATCAGACTCACAGGTGCCTAGTCTCATTACCTCTCAGTTTACCTGTCTTGGTAAAACCACCTTTTCATTTCCTTCAATCTCATTTCCCTTCTCTGCACTCATTTCAGTGCATGTAGATCCTTCCTAAAATGAGACCCAACCAATGCCTTATAAAACAAGATAATCACATGCTTGTCCCTGCATATCATAAACAGAACTCCATGAGCTGTCCTGGCAGCCTGTCTGCATTGCTTAGAGAACTCCCTATAAGGCTGCACAATTATCCTCAGATCCTTTTCATTTTCCACTACGCTGAGTATAGTACCACACAGTTGGCATGTTAATCTGGGATTACTGCTACTATGGCTTACAATACTGAGATTCCAGGATCCCGAATACCGGTCACTTTATTTAGGATTTGAAATCCCAGTATTGATACAAAAATACCGGTTTTTCGGTACTAATTTAAAAATAATTGTTTATGATTTATTCACATAAAGGTTATAAAATTGACAACAATAAATTATTAATATCACAGAATTTGTTAGATAGGGATTGTTATACACAATACAAATGCAACGGAAACCTGAAAACGTCATGAAAATAAGACAATCTTACAAATATACTTCTCTCATACAAATATAGTAAGTATAGTGCGTGTGGAAGTAAAGCACTTAAGGAATAATGAAAACATCATTACAGAAATATTTCCAATAGTGGGAGTAGGCTTGGTAGGGCAATCAAGGAATGTGGTGAACAATGGTATGGCAGGTGCGGAAGGGTTAAAATTAAAAGCTTTTGAACAATAATTTAATCTCTCTATTACACCGTTACTTGAGGATTAGTGCATTTTGGGAAAGGGTGTCGGTATGGAGCAGATCAAAGGTGTTGGGAACAGGTGATTAGAGGTAAAAGATGAAAGTGTTTCGTTCTGTGGGAAAAATATTCTGCTTTTCCCACCAAAGGAAGAAGAGTGGAGTCAGGTTTAAATCAATCAGATAGGGAGACATACGTAAATAAGTGCAAATTCCAGAGAGGTTTTCACATAACCTTGCGTATAAAAAAAGTAGTACAAGGGGCGATTGTAACTTGCAATCAACTGAATAAATAAATAAATGAGAAGGAAATAAATAAGGTGCTTGCGCCAAAAGAGAGGTTTGTGGTTGTTGTTTGGACGGGTTGCAGACTTGCAATGGTAGTTCGGGGTCCAGTTCTGGGAGTGTCCAGCTATATAGTGAAGAGTTCCACCGGGCATGTTCCTCTGATAGAAGTTAATCCAGAAGTTGAATAACAAGCCAGTCAGAGAGTGCCCTGGCTTCTACTACTGCTGTGGCAATTTCCTTCAGTATTAACAGAGAACTGTTCCCGAAATAAGACTACTGGAAGAGCTATACAGCAGAACACAGAGTTCAACTAAGAAGGGAGAGAGAAATCACCGCACTCCGTGGAAGGAATCTGCACAAAGGAATCCTACCGTGAAAGAGAAGGAAGGTAAATCCTCTGAATCAGGGGAGTATTCAGGGGTGGGCAGAGAGGGCATATGCACCCCTTAACCAAAAATTTGAAATTAAAGAAAATTAACACAGGAGACATTCTAAAAAAAAAAAAACCTCAAAAACGTGGTCGCCATGCCCTTGCTTACGATGATACCTGGATATGCCTCTGTGAGTCTGAACTGTATTGTATTGAAATGGTACTTAAAATGGTAGATTATTTTAGAATAAGGTTAAAATTGAAGAAATTACGAGAAATAAGAAAATGTTTAGTATTGAGTTGGCTTATTGGTTGTAGTTGTAAAGAAAATTGATATTGCTAAATTAAGAGAAATTATATGGAATCATTAGTATTAAGTTAGCAACGCATTAGCATAGGCACACGATGCAAGAAAGCAAGCTTATGCAGAATCGGCCAAAAAACAGCTCCGATTTCACCCCTCCATTTGTTCCAAATATCTATCCAGCTCAGCCTTAAATTTATTTAGGCTATCAACTTCCACAACAAAAGATGGAAGTCTGTTCCATCAATCAACTACCCGCTGACTAAAGACAAACTTCCACACATCTATCCTACTACTGTCTTTCCTCAATTTGAAGTTATGCCCTCTCAGGTGATTATTCTGAGCAACAGGAAGAATCCCATCAGCACTGAGCATGCTCAAACCACTCAAGGCATTACACACCTCAATCAGATCACCTCGCAGGTGCCTAGTCTCCAAAAACTGTAATCTGCAAAACTTAAGCCTTTCTTTGTAAGAGCAACCCTTTGATTCATTCACTAATCTTTTGTTGCCCTTCTCTGTACTCGTTCCAACAGCTCGACATCCTTCTTAAAATGAGGCCTCCAGACCTATATACAGTTACTCAAGGTGTGGTCTGATAATTGCCTTATACAAGGGGATAATCACCTCCTTTATCCCTGCTAGAAAAATTCCTGTATATCATTGACAAGACACCATGAGCTACTCTTGCAGACCGTCTGCACTGCTCAGAAAACTTCATATCCTTTCTGCCTGCACAATTACCCCCAGGTCCTTTTCATTCTCTACATTGTCAGTGTAGTACCACAGAGTTGATACGTTACTCTGGGGTTACTGCTTCCCATATGTAGTACTTTACATTTGTCAATGTTAAACTTCATTTGCCACCTCTCAGCCCATCTGCTTAACTTTTCTAGATCCTGTTTCAGCAGCATGCTGTCATTAACAACTCTGCCAACCTTCATATCATCTGCAAACTTGGACATTAAGCCTGATATACCATCTTCAATATCATTTATAGATGCACAAAACAACAGTGGACCCAACCCTGAGGGATTCCACTAATAACATTAGTCCATGAAGAGCAGTGTCCATTGATTACCACTCTCTGTCTTCTCCCACTCAACCATCCCTTTATCCATAGCAGCAATTTGCCTCCAATGCCACACTACTCCAATTTATGCAGCAGTCTTCCATGTGCAACAGTATCAAAAGCCTTTCTAAGATCCAAATATATGATATCAAAGTTATTCCCTGCATCCAGTATCCAATCAAATTGGTCAGACAAGACTTCCCCTTAGCAAACCCATGCTGTGTCCGAGCTATAACTGAAGTCTTGTCTAGATGATCCTGCAGTGCTTCTTTAACCAGTGCCTCCATTAATTTCCCTGGAACAGATGTTAAACTAACTGGTCTATAATTACTTGTGTCACCCTTTGATCCTCCTTTGTGAATTGGGGTCACATTTGCACATCTCCAGTCCATGGGTAACTCCCCCGATTCCAAGGAAGCTCTCATAATTATGGCTAAGGGTTCATGCATTAAAAACGTGTAGGTTCTTAATGCACGATAGTTGCTGCTGATAATAAGACCACGAGTATTGCTTCCACTTGTTGCTTCTCTAACATGCTGCTGCAGCAAACAGTCATGCATTAAATCTACAAAAGTCTTGCTAGTGTGATTAACCAACCACAAGTTCCAGTCAATATCTGGAAAGTTAAAGTTACTCATTATAAAACATTCTGATTTTCTCGCCCACTCTTTTTTTTTTTTTTTTTTTTGTATAGTTGTTTGTTATGCTCATCACCATCATTAGGCCTATAACATACTGCTAGTTTCATTTTGGTTTTACAGTGCTTATGTCACACCATACTGACTCAACATTGCACTGGCCACTAATGTCGACTGGATACACTGCCTTAGATTTAATCTGCTCCATAACTAAGAGCATGGATCCCACCCCTCCTATCCTGTCTGTTCACACTGTACTCCCCATTTTCAAATTCTGCATCCCTTATATCTCAGTGACATTGTGTCTCTGATATTCCCACAATGTCTGCATTTGATGACTTAATCAGTACTTCAAATTCATCAAATTTATTTATTCTGCTCCTAGCATTGGTGTACATGCATCTGTTCTTACTCTTAGAAGTGGAAGAGCAGTGTCCATTGATTACCACTCTCTGTCTTCTTCTCCCACTCAACCATCCCTTTATCCGTAGCAGCAATTTGCCTCCAATGTGTCTGCTTGTTTCATGATGACCCACAGAAGGGCTTCAAATCCACGACACCTTGCTTTCCAGACTGGGGCACATTCCAGTAGACACACTGCAAGAATCATTTTCACCGCTACCTGTGGCTCTAGTTAAACTATTAGTCTGTGTATCTCCCAAGCTAGCAGTTTCCTGACCCACCTAACACTGCCCCGATAGAATCAGCAAATATTCTTGCACATATCTATTTAAGTGTATCCCATTCCTGTAGTAGGAGTCTATCCTGTTAACAAGCATAGACCATGCTGAGAAATATTGTATCCCATGAGCCTTGTACAATCTCTCCAGGGCCAAACTGATTGACAAGGCTCTTATCATATACTCCTCCTGTCGTGTCTGGACAGAATTGCACTTTAAAATTTAACTTAACTCACAAAATTTCTCAACATTTCTGTGTACTTGTTAAGTAAGTCCTCAGATCGCCTACTCTTGACGTCTTTAGTGGCAACGTGTACAACAATATCACATTTTGTGCCCTTAAAAGATATATGCGCTACACCATCATCAACTTTTGCTCCAGGCAGACATAATCTGGTCCTATTCCACCTATCCTTTTTGCACAATATATTTCCTGTTTCCCTGACAATAGAGTCGCTGACAACAACTAGCTCCTGCAGAACCAGTACATTCTGCCTTGGGGTTTGCCACTGTGTTGCCTGTTGCACAACTAAGGGCTTTGGCAGTGAGTTGGGCTGATGGGCCTGCCACTTTAATTGCTTCAAGGGCATCCACCCTGTTCTTCAAGCTCTCACAACTGTCCATCAGAACACTGAGCTCATGCCTAATTTTCTTGTACTGTTTGCACCGAACATACAAAGACATCCCTCCTTGGCTCCATCATGTCTCATTCCAGTTAGGTCTACCTGCAAACGTTGCACAAGTAGTACATTTCATTAGGCCATGATTTGTAGGAGAACTGCCCCCAAGCCGCCACAGAATTCCCACTACTTGGAGCTCACTACCATTCCACTGGTGTTTCTCCTTCTGCTTGAAAATTTGCTCATATACTATCAGTACCTAAAAAAGGTTAACAAATCTCTCCCTCCCAGTTATTGCCAATTGCATTTATCTTTACTCTTTCCAAAGTAATGGAGAAATCTATTAACCATTTGTTAAAACTATCTTGATACCTATCTGATTAATGATTGCCAATATGGATTCCATCAGTGTTGATCCATTGGTTATATACTGGCTTACGTTAGTCATCTTTGGACAAAGTGAATTGAAAAGTCTAGTGAAACTGAAAATGTTACTCTTGACATTACTATAGATTTTTATCATGTTTGGCATAGTGGTCTTCTAAACAAGCTCTCATCTTATGGCCTGCTGACTATTTTTTGCAATTGGGTATTCAGTTTTCGGAAGATGAAAACTCCAAATGAATGGAAAGTAAGTTATATTTCATCCATATATAAAAAAGGAATTAAGCTGGATCCAGGAAACTATAGTATCTTAAGTGTTAATTGCACTATGTCCAGACTATACTCTAAAGTGCTTCAGTTAAAATTATGAGGAGGTAAAGGATAAGATGAGTGAAGAACAAAGTGGATATAGGTCAGGTCTCTCTTGTGTGGACAATCTGTTTGTTCTACAACAGCTGGTGGAGAAAAGAAAAGCAAAGAATAAAGATACTTTCTTTGCCTTCATCAATTTAGAAAAGGCTTAACTCCATTCCAAGAAAGGAATTATGGAAAGCTCTTCAAAATATGTCAGTTGATCCAGAGTTTGTGGAACCGATTAGGGAATTGTACGATAACAACATGGCATATATTAAAGTTAGGAATACTTTATCTAACCCAATATATTCAACAAAGGGACTGAGACAAGGATGTAGCCTATTGCCTTTATTGTTTAATGTTTTCTTGGAAAACATTTCTTTTCCATTCTTTACAAGAATGGAAAAGAAGCTGTTATGGAATGGGAGTACCAATTAATGACAGATATCTTTGGAGTCTAAATTTTGCCAATGATCAGGTTATCATTGCACAAGAAGCTTATGATTTAGAATACATGTTGAGAAAATTGCATCTTACACATGGGGCCTCAATATCAAATTTACAAAGACAGAATACCTAAGCACAGTGGAACATCCCGATGAATTGAAAGTTACACAGTTTATACATTTAAAATCTGTTGACTTTTTCAAATATCTTGGATGTAGATTAACTAAAGTTTATACACAGTTTATACATTTAAAATCTGTTGACTTTTTCAAATATCTTGGATGTAGATTAACTAAAGAAGGATTGGGGAAAGAGGAAGTTTATACAAAAATTCATCAAAGTAGGAAGATCCTTAGTGTCCTAAACTCTATATGGTGGGACAATATCTCCCGTAGAACTAAAAAACATATTGGACAGTTGTTAATGAAATCAGTACTTTGCTATGGATGTGAGGTGTGGACACTGAAAGAGGGTGACAACAAGAAGCTTAGAGTCCTATAAATGGACTACACATGTCGGAGTGCTAGGGTTTCTAGGCTAGAGAGGATAACAAATGAGGAAATAAGAAGACATATGCATGCAGATGAAGATATTATAGAACGAATAGAAAATAGGAGGTTGAGATGGTTTGGACATCTGCTGCACATAAATGAAATGAGATGGCCTAAAATTATATATGAGTGGCTACCACAATGGAAGAGAAGGTGAGGAAACCCTAGAAAAACATGGAAGGAAGGTGCACTATCAGCCATGAGAAAAAGAAATTTGAAAACTGAAGATGCCCATGTCCGGCAAGACTTTGGAAAATGGGAATGACAAGGCAGCAATCTGCCGTATTAAGTCAAACATAGATAGTATTCAGTTTTCTCTCTGAACACGCAATGCAGACACTGTTAGACAGTGCTCTGGCCTCTAAATTCTCCACTAATGCTAGTGTTCCACAAGGTTCAATTCTTTGTCCTGCCTTTTCTTCTTGTATATTAGTCACCTTCTTTCGCTGACTGGAAATCACATTCTGCTGATACATATCCTGGTTTCTATTATAACAATAATTCAAACTTAAAATTGTTTATTAGAATATTGATAATTGGGACAATGGCAATTGTAATATTGGTAATTATATTTGTAATTATTCAAATTTGTAACCTTTTCTATTTTTTGTTCCCCCAACAGCATGGTCTAATGATAGGTATCGGTAAGATACCTGAAACATCACCCTAATGTATAGTAGTTTAGGCGAATAGTTTAATAAACTATATTAATAATTTCATATGGTATAAGAGTGGTATTAAATATAGTAATAATTTTAATGGAAAACAACTACGTAATATCTTTCCCTAACTATAATAGAACCAATAATTATCTTTTCACGAAACTTTGTTTGGTATGCTTATTTAACAAATGAAAATTTGGTTTTTATTTACTGAAGGAGTAATAACATTCAATAAATGTGTAAATTACTAAAAGGAACTGAATTTTATCTGTCAATGAGCTTGTTTTACTGCCACATCCATGGCCTTCCCTTGAAGACTTCAGTAGCATATTGCTGGGAATTAAAATGAAGGTTTTTACTGCCATAACTGGTTCACCTTCTGAACATGTTATGACCAAGTTTCACAGCAAATTTTTGCAACCCACTGCACTTATTAGTAATGGCAAAGTGATGTGCCAAATTTTTACTGTTGGCACAAGAGGAAACTTTAAACTTCTGTTCTTCTGTGTAGGATAACATCTCCTTGGGCTGTTAAAAAATTTCCAAGCAGCACATGACTTTTCAATTTCAAATCAGTGCTCTTTTATATGCAGTCAGCTGTGCTTTCCCACGACCGATACTGTACTCTCATGGGAATATACAGTCAGTCAGTTAGCTCTCTATTTTTCTCCCCTAATGAATACATCTCTTTTTGTAAATATATGCTTACAATGTCTGATATCAATTAAAAATGCTGATTTTTCAGAAAATTTACTACTTTACCAATAGAAAAAAAATAATTCAATAAAATGAAAGATCCATGCATATACTTCTATTAATAAATACAATTAATTTACAATACTTACAAATGGCACTCCAAAATCCTGAGCTGGCCTGACTTTGAATGTATAACGTAAAGTTTCTGGCTCTATTATTTCAAAATACAAATCTTCTTTAACATTTTTTGTAGCTTCAGATCCTATAAAAATGTGTGCTCAATTTAAAAACTAAAAAAAAAAAACTTAAATTAATGAATACCAAATGTATGGTACTTTATGGTGTTTCACTATTCACTTTCAGTACAAAAAAATCTTTCTATCTATGACTAGAAGGAAAGTAATTCAAATTAATTACACACAATAATTTATTTTTGGTATCCTGAAATACAGGAGATATATTTTTTTAAAGTGCAACAAAATACTGCAATATAGACAAGTGCTAATTTTTGGTGGAACGTTTAGCAAAACACTTGGACAATGCTTGCATACTAGTGCTCCATCGAATACTGGTTTAATAACACTGCTGTAAGTAACGGACAGAGTAAAGGAAACAGTAACTGGAAATCAATTGGTATGATGTGCTACATATGAGCTAGGAAGGCCCTCATGGCACAGAATCCATAAGACTCAAACTGTTTTATAGTGATCTCTCACAGTGTATCCAGAAGAAAAGCTTCCAATTCAGGCAGGCTGGATGGTGGTGAAAACCAAAATCACAGGCACTGCTCCAGAAACTTTTTAATTGATATCATTTGATTGAAAGGGCCATGACAAGCGAGTAACTTCACCCTTATATCAGTGCATTCACAAAAAAAAGGATGATGGTGTCTGCTACTGCTCTGTGTTCCATAGCCTAAGCTTCCAACAACAACCACTGGACGTGCAATCAGGCATTGATAAGTGTTATTGGCAGTTCGTATACAATAACCCAATCAATAGTATTCAGCTTTTTGTGGCTTCCTTCTAACAATTTTCATGGAAACAATGTCCACAGCCCAGATTAACTTCCACACACACACTTGATCTTCATTTCTTTTGTTGTGTTTTGAAATCCAGATCAATGGTTGCATTCGCATTGTTGAGTGTGTACTGTCAGGTACCGTTACATTTCAATGAAGATGTCTTCCCATCTTTTGTCCATGCCAACATCATCTTCAAGAAAGTTTCTGGTGATACCCTAGCGAGTTTTGCTGTCTTTGTCACACATGCTCCTGCCAACTAGGCTCCCAACATTGAGGTCTTCACACACACATACAGTTACTCACTTGTGACACTAAATTTGCAGTAATGACTCCTCTTATATCCATGAGTAGAGGATCAGGGAGTAAACAGTGTATTTACTCACTTGCTAATGATCCTCTGGTCGTGGTCCCACACAACACTATTTGCAAACAAAGTAAACTTCCATTTCTCCTTTATTTTTGGTTTTCATATTTTCCTTATTTTGACTTTCAAAATTAATAGATTTGAGGGTGAAGAAAGCATCCTATCTATCACATTGCATCAGATAAAGACACTTAATAGAATTTTCCTTTAGAAACACTAAATTTCTACTAACTATCTCTATCCCATATAGTGAAGCATAATTTAAATAAGACAAATAGATTGCTTTCTTCATTGTCTGATATTCAAATGGCCTGGAAATCGGAAATAAGGAAAATAAGAAAGACAAAAGGAATGAAAATTTATGATAGTATAGAAATATTAACAGAAATTTAGTACTTTTAGGTTAAAATACTACAGAAATGCTAAATTTCTATTGAATATTTCCATCCTTCACAGAAAAGTGTGCTTTAATTGTGATCGTCTTGTCTGCATTACACTGGAAGAAACATTTTTTCTTTATGTTTAATTAATCATGTTTAATGCATTTTTTAGGTATGTACAGTTCTTTCCCTACTATACTTTAGGATGCACTGTAATTCAGCACTTCATAGTGTTTCACTCAAAACTGAAACTTTTTAAAACAAACTGAAAACTTTTTAATTCAAATACCCAGCTTCCCATTAATACAGTACTGTACCAATCAGCACAGAAATGGCCATCTAGGAAATATAAGAAAATCTACATATCCTGATAAATATCCATCTTTAAATAATCTGGCTAATTGATAGGTGTTTTTACTGAAAATGAGGCATTTGTCCATGTTGTTGTTATTTTTTTTTTAGGAGCATTAGTAACTAAGGCCATATTGCTCCGGGGATATGCGGTGGTCATTCCCTGACCTTTCCGCATCCTCCATATTTGGTGGTCACGAGCTCGAACCCCGGTCTAATCAAGAAGTGTGTGCTACGCACTGCTACTCCTGCCCACCTGGCTACAGAGGCGCCCGTTGTTGTTGTCCATGTTAACTGCATACACTGATCATAACTGCCCAGACCATCATATCACTTCTATCATATGATTTCAGATACCCCATTCTCTCTCTCTCTCTCTCTCAAGACACTGAGATCAAACTAACACTAGATGAACACTAGATCAAAGAACCCTGTTCTTTGACATAATTTACAAATTCATGGCATCAGCAAACAGGCACTTCTCTATGATGAGGTAAGAGGGATAAAAATCACAGGTCATCTTGCATACATGCATGCCTCTCTTTCGCCTACAGAATAGTGTTGGCAAGAAACATTCCATTCTGAGGTGCTAGCAAACTTGGAAGAAAGTTGATATATTGTCATCTCCCTACATATTCTGGCAGTTAGGGACAGATATCCATCATCAGTTGGCATGAATCATGGTTAACTCTTTACCACTTTTGTGATACTTTGCCTTTTTTCTAAATGAACCACAAAAAAAGATATCAAATATGGGTGGACTGTTCATTATATCTACTTGTGGCTTGCTTCATACTGCTGTTCATTCTTCACTGCAGTGAATTAGCATTAGTAGTGCAAAAGATGCAAGAAAACAAGCTTATACAGTGTCACTCCAAAAAAAAAAAAAAAACATTTCTCATTTCACCTATTCATTCTCATCAATACTTTTGTCTAGTTCTTCCTTGAATTCGTTTAAGCTATCAACTTCCACAACAACGGGTGGAAGTTTGTTCCAGTAATCAACAACCTGCTGGCTAAAGGCAAACTTCTGCACATCTATTCTGTAACCATCCTTGCTCATTTTGAATCTGTGCCCCCCAATGTGTGCAGTCTGAGCAAGAGGAAGAATCCCACCAGCACTGAGCTTACTCAATCCATTCAAAGCCTTAAACACCTAAATTAGATCATTAGTCTCCAGATGCTGCAAATTTTGCAGCACTGAAGCCTTTCATGGTAAGAGCATCCCTTTGTTCTCCCTCACTAAACTCATTGCCCTTCTCTATACTTGTTCTGGCAGCTCTACATCCTTCCTAAAAGGAGGCCTCCAAACCTGTACTCAAGATGTAACCTGACCATTGCCTTATACAATGGGATAATCACCTCTTATCCCTGCTAGCAAAATTCCTGTATGGGGGCATCCCCAGTATCTGAGTCTGCGCAGTTACGAGACTGACAATTAATATATAAAAAAATACAAAACAAAGAATTTAATAGTATCTATGTACTTAGTTTTGACTTATGTTGCAGTACCCCCCACTACACACTAAACTGTTTCTGGCCCACTCTTCCTGAGAGAGCATCCAGTTAACTTGACTCCCTCTACATACAGTCAGTTTCTTATTTACTGTTACTTGTAGTAGACACATCTGATATTTTCGATAATTTTTGTGTTAAATGAATTCTTAGTTTTCTTAGTTCTATTAACCATGCATTCAAAGCGAAGTGCTGATGGAAAAAAATCACAAAAAAAAAGAAAAGAAAAAAGACAACATGAAAGTTATGGTTTAGATGTTAAATTAGAGAAGTTATACATTGTAAAAGAAGTGGAGAACGAGTAATCGATATCGCGTGTTCAGATCCTGGAAACAACAATTCACACCATCTTATATAATGAAGGAGATACCGAAAGCAGAGCAAAGAATATGATTCAGCATTCTGAGGTTAAATTGACAAGAAAAACGAGTGATGTACTATTAGAGATTATGGACAGATAACTAGACACCTGGATAAAGACCTGACGTATATATGAGAATAATTTGGAAATTTGGTCCCCGTTTTAAGTGGAATTTTCTAAAATCAATTATGCTTGGATAATGAGGACCCGGTGCATATCATTGACAAAACCCCATGAGCTGTCCTGGCAGCCTGTCTGCACTGCTCAGAGAACTTCATATCCAACTGCATAATTAGCTGCCAGGTGGACTAATAACATTCTTATAATGGACACATTCATTCAGAGTTGTGGACTAATAACATTAGTTAACGAAAAGCAGTGCCCATTGATTACCAATCTCTGTTTTCTTACACTCAACCATCCTTTTATCCATAGGAGCAATTTGCCCTTAATGCCATTCTGCTCCAATTTGTACAGCCGTATCACGTGTCATAAGCTTTCCTGAAATACAAGTAAATGATATCAAAATTATTTTTTGCATCCTGTTCCTTTGTGAACACATATTATCCAATAAAATTAGTCATACAAGATTTCCCCTTAACAAACTCATGCTGTGTCTGAAGTAAAATTGCAGCCTTGTCTAGATGATTCTGCATTACTTCTTTTATCTGTGACTTCATTATTTTCCCTGAAATAGAAGTTAAACAGGTCTGTAATTACTCATGTAAACCTTGGATCCCCCTTTGTGAATTGGGGATAAATTTGCACATTTCCAGTCTGCAGAGACCTCCCCTGAATCCAAGAATGCTCTCATAATTATGACTAAGGGTTTGCTTACTTCCTTCACTGCCTCCCTTAATATACTTGGATAGATCCCATCCACCCTAGATGTCTTTCTTATGTTTAATTTCAACAATTTCTCTTCCACTTTCCTCTCAGTTATTACAAAATCCTCATTCAGTTTGTCAGCAACCTGAGCAGGATCATCAACAGTTGAACAATCGATATCAAGTGGACCAATTTTATTTGTCAACCCTTCCAGTGTTTACATAAGTGAAGAAGTCTTTGCTTTTCCTTTGCATCCTTCACCAAAGATGTCTTATAGTCTGCCTTTGCTTGCCTAACCTCCTTTGTGACTTGATTACAGACTAGTTTATATCTACCATAGGTATATTGTGTTGTTTTTCCTGATAATTTATATGCATCCCATGCATTTTTCTTTCTGCCATGAGTCTTATCAGTTCATTTAACATTCATTTATGCCTATACCTTGAAGAGTATTTCTTAGTTGGTAAGAAATGCCTAGTAGCTTTCATTATTAATTCCTTGAATGCATCCCATTTAGAATTTTTTGATGGTAACATCATCAGTTGGTCCCACTGTACAGAATTCAAAAACTGTCTGTGGCTACTGTAGTCACCTTTAAGAAAGCAAAAACCATTCTCTTTACCCTTGATAGTAATAACATCTTTAAGTAAATCTCAAATCAATACACTGTGATCACTGCCATCTCATAGTTCTTTCATCTACAGATTCTTAATGCATGAATAATTATTGTTGATAATCAGATCAAGAGTATCACTCCCTCTGGTTGCTTCTCTAACATGCTGCTGTAGAAAACAGTCATTCAAGAAATCCACAAGTCTTCATAGTTTGTAAGTGACCAACTCACAAGTTTCAATATCTGGAAAGTTAAAATCCTCCATTATAAGGCATTCTGATTTACTGACCCACTCTATTTCTCTGCAGTTGTTCATTGCACTCATTGGAATCATTACACCTATAATACACTCCTCCTCTCAATTTTGCTTTCCCAGTGCTTATGTCCCACCAAACTGACTCAACATTGCACTGGCCACCCATGTCAACTAGATGCAGTGCCTTAGATTTTATGTTTTTCTTAATGCAGCCCATGTATTTACTGACTTCATGATGACTCCCAGCATTCCTTGAAATCCCCAGAATCTTGCTTTCAAAATTGCTGCTTGTTCCAATAGAAACGGTTCAAGAATCACTTTCACCTCTATCTGTAGCTATTGTTAATCTATGAAATTGTTAATCCCCCAAAGCTAACAGTCAGTGCTTTTGTGCCACTGGACCACGAAACATTATTCGGACATGCCTGGGATTTGAACATAATCATATCTGTAATGCACAGTCAGACTTCTTTATTTAAAACGACCTATATTTGCATGAATATACGGTGTATATGTACTCATTATATGCAAATGAGCACACATACAACAATGTGGATGTGTGCTTATTTGTACCAGTTATTTGATCTATATGCATGATTTTAGTTCTGGTACAAAAAAAAAAAAAAAAAAAAGTTTCATAATTTTTCAATTTCAGCTCAATTTACAAAGAATAAATGTGCAAACAAACTATCTAATAACGTATGGTTGTTTTGGGGATTTTCTTGGTGCATTAACCTCTTCTAATCATATTGAAACAGGTCCTTTGATATAAGGGGCTGTCTGTGATCCTGAGTAATGTATGTGGACAGGTATATACATTGTGAGATCCAGCCTGTACACTGTCACAAAATAATATGCAACTGATCGTTAACTATTGTGCTGGTTTACCTGCTGCAATAAAACAGCAAGCAATGAAGCTGAAAACTCCTCTGCTCACAGTGGCTATACATTTTCTGCTTAGTACAGTCCCAATTGAAGATATTCTTAGGGGTGGTCAGTTAAAATCTCATTAGAGTAGAGGAATTCTGAAATGTGTGAAAGTTGCAGACCCACTATGCAAATATGTTTAACAGTGCACTAATAATGTAATGATTTTGTATGGTGCTTGACACCCCATGCATTACAACTTTTACATGCTTAAAAACTGGCTTGCGGTGCTAATGAGCTACCTAAAACTATATTATAGTGTGACTGCTTAGTAAAGGACTTATACTGTACAACAGTTGTGCACAAGGAGACAACACATTGAAATTTTTTAGGCATTCTGTTGTAGTCAGTCACAGAAGCATTTACACATTCATATACAGAATCCAAACCAAAAGAAAACAAAATATTCTTGTTCTACTTATTTGTAACACATCTATTTGAACAATTCCAAGTAGGCCATGCCTCCAAAGCTCTTTTCTAAGTGGTCAAGCCATAACCTTCATATTTTTGCTGTAATTTGTTTTTTGGGACTTGCACAACTTGTATGTGATTTCTGCAGATAATATGGAGTATCAAACATTCCACATTACTATTCCTGTGAGTAAAATGCAAAGGTGCTCAAGGTAAATAAATAGTTAAAAAAAGCAATATGACTATGAGAGATTATGAAAAAGAATAAAAGAAATTATTAAAGCTGTTAGAGAATACACACTCATTGGTTGCATTTTAAAAGTTCCTTGTGAACATTGCTTTGGTCATGATGCCCCAGTTCATATCAGTATTGTCAGGATAACTGTGATGAACCAATGTGAAAGAGGTAGGGTCCCCCTCACTCTGATTTCCAAATCCAGATCATCAAAATGAGTGAAAAATGGATAGGATAAGGGTGGATTGGTGCATTAGCAACTAAGGCTATAATGCACCAAGACCAGTAGGATAAGGGCATAGAGACAGAAAAAGAAAACTAAAAGTGAATCAAATGAAAAAGAATATGGAATTTACAGAGAACATAACATGAATACCGCAGAGAACTAAATAAACAAAACAGTTTCATTAAAATATATAAAAAAATTTGTTACCAGTCCTTGCAGAATAAAACATAAGCAACAGTTCACATATGAACCTTTCAATGGGATCCTTGGCCCAAAATTAATTGAGCTTCAATAAAATTATGGTGTGTCTTATATCCCCATGCAACTATTACTGTTTCTTTTTCTGACCTGACTATTCTGGGTTTCCATAGGCAATTACTGGTTCCAGTTAGTAATTTAAAAATTAACACTCATAGAATGCCTCCTACTACTGCTACTACTCAAATGGAGAGGTGGGGGGGGGGGGGTAATGTTTAATTGTACAAAGTGATCCAAGTCTTTTAACCTCATTTTTCTTTGAAGTGGTATGTTTAGACATTGTGAATGGAAAGTGGGGGCAGCAATTGATTCTTTTTTGTTTCAGATGGCTGACAATGCCTGTTATGAGCTCATAAAACTTGTGGCTCATTTATGAGTTTTGTAGTCTCATTAGTGTCCACAGACTAGGAAATGCATGAAACATCTGCAATGAAAAGAATACTCTTCTGCATGATTTAACAAAGACGCTTAAAATGATATCGGGCCAATTCTGGATAAAAAAAAAAAAAATGGACTGGCCATCAATTGACAGGGAAAAAAAAAAAAAAAAAAATTGCAGCCACAGGTAGCTTCAGCACTCAGAAAAGTCACTACAGAATTTGGTATTCAAAACACCACAATGATAACACACATTGTAAGTGTGACAAACAGCATGTCATCTTTAGTTGAAATTTTTTTGTTCATCAACAAGCTAAGTGATGGTGACATGAAAAACAGTAGTGCTGTGCAAAGTTACTGAGGTTTTCATGACTTAACAAGTACAGGGCAATGTTAGGAAAAAGTCATAAGTTAGGACTGAATTTGAAAGTGCGCAATTCTACCCATACACAATAGGAGGGAATAAATGCTGAGGGCCTTGTCAATCAATTCGGCCATATAGAGAATGTGCAAGGCTTGTGGGATTGTTCCATGCTTGAACAGGAGAAACTGTTTTACATGGGTGGTATACAACTAAATAGAAGAGATGCAAGAATATTTGCTGATGCTATTGAAGAAGTGATAGGTGGGTCGGAAAACTGCTAGCTTGGGGGGTACACAGTCTAATAGATCAACAACAGCCGCAGTCAGAGGTGAAGGTGATTCTTGCACTGCTTCTATTGGAAAATGCAGTAGCCTGGAAAGCAAGGTGTTCGGGATTCAGGCCCTGCTCTGGGTCATCATGGAACAAGTGAATATATGGTCAGTGTAAGGGTAACTGAGAGTAAGAACATGTACATGTATACTTGCATGTACACTAATGCCAGGAGCATTGTAAATTAACTTTATAAATTTGAATTACTAATTAAGTCATCAAATGCAGATATTGTAGGGATAGCAGAGACATGATGTCACTCAGACATTAGTGATGCTGAATTTGAATATGGGGAGTACAATGTATACAGGAAGGATAGACAGGGCAGGAGGGGTGGAGTAATGCTCTTAGTTAAGAAGCATATTAAATCTATTTCAGTGCATCCAGTTAACATGGTTCCTTGCATGTTACCAACTGTACAATTTCAGAGTTCATTTGATGGAAAATTTTGAAAAATAACTAGTTGACTTTTGTTCATAAGTAAAATTTTGCCTTTGTTATCTACTTTATTAAGAATTAATGTTAGCACTTCAAGCAACTCAGCAAGTTTCTGGCAAAAGACAAACTGGCTCTATCCTATCTAACAAGGAAATCACAACAAACCAAAGTCAGAGAATCAAAATCAAATATTAAAGTGATAGCACATCAATACATTCTAAAATTAAAGGAGTTTTGTTTGTTTATTAAAGAAGAAACAAAATAAGTTTTTGTTTCTCATTTAAATAAATTAGGCATTAAAAGTGGAAAACAATGCGGACTGAATATATTAAGGTTAAATATCTATATAATATCGGTTAATGTGGGAGGCATCTGCTTTCTGTATCTCATATTGTGCTCTTCCTTCACAATGAGTTGCCATGGTATTGCACTACCTCGAATAAGTAACACTTCCAGACGGCACCGTTTCAAAGCTATTGGCCTATCATTGGTATTCAGGTACCCTGGTAGGTGGGCAGGTACCCTGGCCACAGAGTTCCTGCCCACCAGAGTACCTTGTGCCCATACATTTTCCTATGCAAGCCACTGGTTTGCCATTCATACCCTATATCCATTTTACAATCCTCTGTGTGGAGGAGGCTAACAGACCACTCTTTAGCTTATTTTTTAAAATGTATCTCAATATTTACCCCAGGGGCTCACATCTGGTAGTATGGGCTTTGCACACCCAGGGTCCTGTGCTGGATATCATCATTCTTCTCTTTCTTGGTGATTTCCTTCTACTTTTCTCTCTCTCTCTCAGGGTAACTCGGGAATTTTTTTTTTTTTTTTTTTTTTGCTGGTGCAGCATAAGCCTCAGGCTTCATTGCACCATATAGCTAATAATAATAATATTCTACTGATATATGGAGCTGTGCAATTATGCTTATGGCAAATACGTGCAAAAAAAAAACAAAAAAAAAAAAAAACAAGAAGAAAAAAAAAAAAGGGCCTCTTTAGCTTGGCATGAAAGCAGCTTAAGAAAGATTGCATCATATAATTTATGACCATTTAATTGTTTATCTGTTTTTATTCATCATTATTTAAATTTAACAAGTCCAAAAATTAGTAATTTTGCAGTTAGGCATCCTAAATTACTTCTTTGCAGTACTTGAGAAAGCAGTCTTCCATATTTTGATATGTAATTGTTGCAACATAAAGCTACCCTGTTTAAAAATCATGAAAAATGAATGATCGTTAAATATTACAATAATTTTACTTGGATTTAATGCACGCAAATAAATATTTGATAAACTATTACGTTTGCCTGTCTTTTCTTTGTTTAATGCAATTTATTATTCATTTATTTGGCACAGTGCACTGTTTCTGAAACACAATTTATAAATAACATCAAAATGTTTAGTTAAAATAGCTTTCCAGGAGCTTGAAATACCGAAAACAGTTTACTAATTTGTTGGAGCACACTATAATTGGGAACTTAATTTAGTTGCAATAATTTGAAATTCAATGAACATGACAAAATAAACAAAGAGATGTATAAAAAAAGAGATGACAGAGATCTACAGCAGCTTCATTACATTACATTATATTTTTCAGTTAATTATAATATAATATAATAGCACACGGATTCCATTAATTTTTAACAGGGGTAATTTATGAATCATCTATTTTATATCTGATTTTTAAGCAATATTATATATTTATCCCCTCCCACTCCCAGTGCAGGATTTAGAAAATCTGGCACCTTGATGCAAATATGTTTGGGGACCCTTGGAACAACAGTAATTTCATTGTTGGCATTAGCAGAGGCATATGATGTAAGAAATCAAGCTTATACTGCATAAGCCAAAAAAAAAAAAAAAAAATCCCATTTCACACATCCATTTGCTCTAAAAGTGTCCAGTTGGTCCTTGAATTTATTTCATGATAACAAATGGAAATTTATTCCATCAATCAACTACCTGCTGGCTAAAGGCAAATTTCTGCACATCTGTTCTACAACTGTCTTTCCTCAATTTGAATTTGTGTCCCCTCAGGTTTGTAACTCAACAAGAGGAAGAATCCCATCAGCATTCAGCCTCCTCAACCCATTCAAGGCCTTATGCACCTCAGATAACCTCGTAGGAGCCTACTCCAGACGCTACAATTTGCAGAACTTAAGCCTTTCTTGGTAAGAGGACCCCTTTGTTCCCTTCACCAGTCTTGTTGCCCTTCTCTGTACTCGTTCCCCCAACTCTACATTTTTCCTCAAATGAGGCCTCCAGACCTGTGTACAGTACTCAAAGCACAGCCTAACCAATGCCTTATACAAAGGGACAATCACCTCCTTATCCCTACTAGCAAAATTCCAGTATATTATTTACAAAACCCCATGACCTGCTCTGGAGCCTGTCTGCACTGATCAGAAACCTCCATATCTGACTGCACAATTATCCCCAAGTCTTTTTCATTTTCTACCACTGAGTCTAATATTGCTCAGTTGGTATGTTTCTCTGGGGGTTACTTAGCATTAGCAAAGATACATGATGCAAAAAAGCAAGCTTATATAGCATCAGCCAAAAAAAAAAAAAAAAAAACCCCTTATTTCACCCATCCACTTGTTCCAAATATTTGTCAAGTTCTGCTTTGAATCTATTTAAACTATCAACTTCTACAACAACAGATGGAAGTTTGTTCCAGCAATCAACGACCCACTGACTAAAGGCAAACTTCCACACATCTATCCTACAACCGTCTTTCCTCAATTTGAATTTATGCCCTCTCAGGTGATTATTCTGAGCAAGAGGAAGAATCCCATCAGCATTGAGCATGCTAAAAGCCTTTATACACCTGAATCAGATCACCTCACAGATGCCTAGTCTCCAGACACTGTAATTTGCAAAACTTAAGCCTTTCTTCGTAAGAGCAACCCTTTGTTCCATTCACTAATCTTGTTGCCTTCTCTGTATTCATTCCAACAGCTCTACATCCTTCTTCAAATGAGGACCCCAGACCTGTATACAGTACTCAAGGTGTGGCCTGACCATTGCCTTATACAAGGGGATAATCACCTCCTTATCCCCACTAGAAAAATTCCTGTATATCATTGACTAGACACCATGAGCTACTTTTGCAGACCGTCTGCACTGCTCAGAAAACTTCATATCTGCCTGCACCATTACCCACAGGTCCTTTTCATTCTCTACCACTGTCAGTGTAGTACTACACAGTTGATACATTATTCTGGGGTTACTGCTTCCCATGTGTAGTACTTCACATTTTTCAATGTTAAACTTCATTTGCCACCTCTCAGCCCATCTGCTCAACTTTTCTAGATCCTGTTGCAGCAGTGTACTATCATTAGTGTTATTAACAACCCTGCCAACCTTCATATTGTCTGCAAACCTGGACATTAACTCTGATATACCATCATCAATATCATTTATAAATACAGAAAACAACAATGGACCCAACACTGAACCCTGAGGGACTCCACTAATAACATTAGTCCACGAAGAGTAGCATCCATTGATTACCACTTTGTCTTCTCCCACTGAACCATCCCTTCATCCATAACAGCAATTTGCCTCCAATGCCACACTGCTCCAATTTGTGCAGCAGTCTTCCATTTGCAACAGTATCAAAAGCTTTTCTAAGATACAAATATATGATAACAAAGTTATTCTTTGCATCCAGTTCCTTTGTGACCACATCATAGTATTTAATCAAATTAATCAGACAAGACTTCCCGTTAACAAACCCGTGCTATGTCCGAGCTATAACTGAAGATCCTGTAATGTTCTCCATTAATTTAACAGAAGTTAAACTAACAGGTCTGTAATTACATGTGTCTCCCTTTGATCCTCCTTTGTGAATTGGGGTCACATTTGCACATCTCCAGTCCATGGGTACCACCCCTGAGTTCAGGGAAGCTCTCATAATTATGGCTAAGGGTTTGCTTACTTCCTTTGCCACCTCCTTTAATATACTGGATAGATTCCATCCACCCCAGGTGCCTTTCTTGTATTTATCTTCAACAATTTCTCCTCCACTTTACTCTCAGTTATTACAAGATTATCTAGGTTACTGCCAGTTGAATACACCTCTGGCATTTCCCTCCCTGAATAACTTCCTTATGTGTGAATGTCGATGCAAAATATTCATTTAGTTTGTTAGCTACCTGAGCAGGATCATCAACAGTTGAACCATTGATATCAAGTGGACCAATCTGATTCATCCCCTTCCATCTAGTTTACATAAGTAAAGAACTCTTTGCTGTTTTTCTTTGCATCCTTTGCCAAAGATTTCTCGTAATCTGCCTTTGCCTGCCTAACCTCCTTTGTAACTTGGTTAGAGACCAGCTTATATCTATCATAGGCTTCTGTGTTATATGTTAATTTATATGTATCCCATGCATTTTTCTTCTCTGTCACATGTCTAATTAATTCATCTGACATCCATTTAGGCCTACATCTTGAACAATATTTTTTTGTTGGTATGGAAAGCCTAGTAGCTTCCAAGATTAATTCTTTGAATGCTTCCCATTTTGAATTTGCTGTTGGTAACATCAACTGGTTCCACCGTATAGAAATTAAATACTGTCTCGGACCACTGTAGTCACCTTTATGAAAGCAAAAACCCTTCCCTTTACCCTAAATCCCACTTCAGCACACTGTGATCACTGCCACCTAGTGGTTCATTTTTTTTTTTTTTTTTTTTTTTTTTTGGTTTGGTAGTTGTTGGCGCATCGGCTTCTGTGGCCATAGTGCACCTCCCAAGGTTTTTGCAGTACTTTGATCCAAGCCCGAGGCGGGAATCGAACCCGCGACCTTTGGGTTGCCCGGCAGGCACTTTACCCACCTGGCTAGCCCGGTCGGCAGTGGTTCATTTATCTGCAGATTCTTGATGTATGAAGAATCACTACTGATAATCAGATCAAGAGCATTACTCCCTCTAGTTGCCTCCCGAACATGCTGATGTAGAAAACAATCATCCAATAAATCCACAAAAGCCTTGCTAGTGTGTGAGTGACCAACCCAGAAATTCCAGTCAATATCTGGGAAATGAAAATCCCCCATTATAAGACACTCTAATTTACTGGCCCACTCTATTTCTCTGCACAATTGCTCATTATACTCATCAGATTCATTAGGCCCATAACACACACCTACTCTCATTTTTCCTTTCCCAGTGCTTATATGTCACACCAAACAGACTCAACACTGCATTGTCCACCAACATCAATTGGATGCACTTCCTTAGATTTTGTTTGTTAACTAACCTTAACCTTTCTGTACACACTGTACTCCCCAAATTCCAGTGCTGCACTGCTTATGTCTGTTTGACACCATGTCTGTGATATCCAAACAATAATCTGCCTTTGATGACTTCTACCAATATGCAGTACTTTGCATTTGTCAATGTTAAACTTCAGTTGCCAGTTCTCAGCCCACTTTTCCCGGGGGCTCACATCTGATGAGTATGGGTTTGGCACACCCAGGGTCCTGAGCTGGATATCATCATTCTTCTCTTTTTCTTTTCCTGGTGCAGCATAAGCCTCAGGCTTCCTTGCACCATATGAGTATTAATAATAATAATAATATTCTGTTGCAGTAGCATACTGTCATTAACAACCCTGCGAACTTTTGTATCATCTGCAAACTTGGACATTAAGCCTGATATATCTTCATCAATATCACTGATAAATATACAATGTTCCATGATTTCATGCTATATTGCGGGTTCTGGAGTAACTGCACTTGATAAATCCAGCTTTGATTCCATTCCTCCCCCACATATCTCGTTGTTTAAGAATCAAAAATGCACAAGTAGTGGTTACAGTTAAAACGCATTTTTGAGAATATTCGAATATGCTCAATCGTACAAACAATACTAATGTATCCAAGTACGGAAGCACACTTTCTCAAGGACCGTAAGAAAAAAAAGAAGGGGTGAGGGCAATAGATCCATTACCTGATAAGCTGGAAAATACCAGGATTACAAACAAAATTTCAATTGTAAAAATTCTAGACAACGTCCTAAGAAGCAATAAAATTTCACGTGACCTCGTGACCTGTTTCCCACCGAGCAACATCACCACGTTGATAACACATTTGTAATTTCGATGCTCAGGCGTTATCTCAATGCACAGATCACAATCTGTGTACCAAAGTAGATATTATCCACCTTGGAATAACCATTAAGCTTTGCACACATACAGGTAACACAAACGTGAAGGCAACAATATTCATCTATTTCTCTGATAGAGGTCTCTCGCGTTAGTGAACATACAACGTGCACGTGGCATATATTTCATTTCTTCCAATTGATAGTAAGTGGAGCCAACTACACCAAATCTGATGAAACGAGTAATACAGTCGTTGGATCAGAATTGGATGGAATTGGCTGCACTTATTATCAATAGAATTGATAAGCGTAGTCAATTCCATAGATAACAATAGAATTGATAATAAATGCCAGGGAGCCAGGCTCAGGGGTATTCTAATTTACACTGAACAATATAAATCTTATTAATATAAATTATTTTAAATAAAATTGTCTTAATAAAAATCTGGATTTAAATTGAACAATCTGATTTAGATAATGTGATTTTACACCAGTAGAGAAGTTTTCCTACGTTGGGAACCCTCGGGAAAAGTGCACTGGAGATGACTAGTGTACTTTCATTGGAACAAAAAAAACCCTTGCCTTTTCAACACCGAGTGGAAAAAGTCGAAGTTCACTGCACGCCAGATAAGAAGAAATTTTATTGTTTATCATACCTTCACTAAATTTTTAGTGACGGTATGATAAACGGTCGTACCTTTACTAAAAATGCATGATGTTTGACCGAGGATTGCATGATGTGAAAACATGTAATCCTCGGTCGAGGATTGCATGTTTTCACATCATGTAGTTCAGATTTTTCATTCAACAAAATGAACATCATAGCAACACCTGTTCGCAGCGATAATTTACTTACACCCCACGAACTGTGAATGCTGAATAAGTGTAACTTCTTCAGTCTGCATAACTTTAAATATTTAGTAACTGAATACGTCCAAATGCAGTTGCACTTATTCTAAAACCAACTTCACCACTCACATAAAAAAAAAAAAAAAAAAAAAAACATTAGCATGCTCCTGCGGGACCTAAAAAAAAAAAAAACTATTATATTAGAATCACCTGGAAAATTCAATTTCAACGACCCATGTGTATTGTGCCTATAAATTGCATGCTCTCTGGTTGATTTGCCTGCTTTGCTGGACGAAAAACCGCAGTTTCCCGGTGGAAAAACGGTGCTATCTACTCCTGAGACCGACTAATTCAGCAAGTAGCGAAAAAAGCCCATAAAATTCTTTGCGTCATCGACGGAATTCGGGCCTTTTTGCCCCGTGTGGGGAAACGGTGACGATACCACTGTGCTACCGCGCAGACGTTCCTGTGGAATTAAAAAAATTTATATATATTATTTTTAGTCCACCCGAATAATTAAATTCATCTGCCGTGCTGTGCGTTCTATGGTCGATTTGTCTGTTTTGCTGACGAAAAACCCCAGTTCCTGGGGGAAAACCTTGCTATCTACGCTTGAGACCGACTAACTCAGCCACGGAGGGGAAAAAAAGCCCATTAAAGTTCCTCACTTCGTCTACGGGATTCGAACCCGAGCCTTTTCCACCCGGTGTGAGGAGGACGATGACGATACCACTGCGCTACACGCCCAAACACTCCTATGGGACAAAGTATTTTATTATTTTCTGCGGGCTGCAGGGTTTCCCCTATCCGCCGCTGAAGAGTAACTGTACATTATTTACAATTTGTGGTTTTGCAAAACATCTTGATCCACCAACTCCCCAGGAATGATAGGACAAAGTGTAAAGTGTTCATTGTCTAACGGCCCAAGGGGTTTCCCACATCTCCGTGTTGTGTACTCTGTTTGTGAAACACAGAACACTGTGAAGGCCAGAGATTTTAAAAAGAGAAATGATGGGACTATTATTATTATTATTATTTTAGGGTTTCCCGTAATTAAATACATTAACCCGTATTTGTGTCTGTAAATTGCGTATGTTCTATGGTTGATTTGCCTGTTTTGCTGGACGAAAAAACCCCAGTTACTGGGGAGAAAAACCTTGCTATCTACGCCTGAGACCAACTAACTCAGCCACGGAGTGAAAAAAAGCCCATTAAAGTTCCTCGCTTCATCGACGGGATTCGAACCCAGGTCTTTTCCACCCGGTGTGGGGAGGACGGTGACGATACCACTGAGCTACCCGCGCAGACAGGAATGATGGGACAACTGGATTGGTTGCATCTAAGGCCTGTTTTATGTTTTTTGCATGTTATAACACGACTATTTGAAAGGCGAAGTAACAGACCTCGCCATTCAAATAGTCCTGTGCAACAAGATTTTTTTAGAAAACTTATAAGCATGGGACAATAAAAATACTATAGCCCGAAGAGGATGTCATAACTGAGTAATTGGTCTCTCGTTCAATAGTTAAGAAATTTAGTGGTTAAGTTATATAATGTAGTTAGTTTGTGTGCGTTTTTTTTTATATAAAACCTTAGGAACATCAGCGACTAAGGCCATATTCAGCCGTATATAATATGTGGATAAATAGCATGTGTTTTCTGCTCGATTTTGGATTTTCTGGACGAAAAATCCCGAGTTTTCAGGAGAAAAATCATGTTACCCTCACTTCAGACCAAACTGTTATATTAGGCCACCCGAATAGTTAAATTCATATGCCGTGCTGTGTCTTATTCTGTTAATTTTGTGCAATACAGACATATCTATGGTCGATATGTCTGTATTGCTGGGATAAAAGAAAACCTTGCTATCTACACCTCAGACCGACTAACTCAACCACAGAGTAAAACCAGCCCAAAAAAGTTCCCCGCGTCATCGACGGGATTTGACCCCGGGCCTTTCCCACCCGGTGACGATACCACTGTACTACCCGTGCATACCCTCACTTGAGACAGAATAACTCAGCATTTTGTGAAAAAGACACAAAAATTATTCGCATCATTCGCAGGTTTCCAACTCAGCTATTTTTACGACATTTGGGGAGGACGGTGATTATACCAGTTGTGCTAGCCATGAAGACATATAAATAAAAGGCCATCGTTGGTGGAAAAGATCCGGATTCGAATCCCGTCGATAACGCGAGGAACTTTAATGGGCTATTTTCATTCCGTGGCTGAGTTTTGGCCTCATGCATAGATGAAAAGGTTTTTCCCACCGTAAACTCGGGTTTTTCGTCCAGCAAAACAGCTAAATCGACCACAGAACACACGCAATGTACGGACGTAATACACAATGCAGAGCAGATGAATTTAATTATTCAGGTCTCCTAAAATTAATAGGCCCTCAATTGTAGAGAAGTTGATAGGATCGCCGTCCTCCCCACATTGGATGGAAAGGACCTCAGTTCTTCGAATCCCGTCAACGATGCGGGATTCGTATGGGTCGTTTTCACAACGTGGCTGAATTATTTGGTCTCAAATAGTATCAAAAGCAAATAGTATCCTGAAATTCAAGCATATGATATCAAAATTATTTTTTTGTATCCAGTTCCTTTGTTACTGCATCATTATATCAAATCAAATTGTTCAGGCAAGGTCTCCCCTTAACAAACGCATGCTGTGACGGAAGTGTAACTGCATTCTCCCCTAGATGGTCTTACATTACTTCTTTAACCAGGGACTCTATTACTTTATTTTTTCCCAGCGACTCCATTAATTTCCCTGTAGCAGAAATTATGCAAATAGGTCTGTAATTGCCCATACCATCCTTTGTGAATAGAGGATAGGTTAGCGCATCTCCAGTCCACAGGAACCTCTCAGCAGAACCTCTCAAAAATCCAAAGAAGCTCTCGTAATTATGGCTAATTTTTTTCGTTCCTCCTTGGCTGTCTCCTTTAATATAAATTTATAGATTCTATTCGCCCAGGTGCTTTTTTTATGTCCATTTTCAATAATTTCTCCTCAATTTTCCTTTCAGTTCTACAACTAAGGAAGACCTAATCAACGTTCATTTAGGTCTTCCTTAGAGTTCGATAAACTTCTGGCATCCATTTTCCTAAAGAATTCTTCATGTGTAATGTAGACGAAAAATACCTATTCAATTTGTTCGCAAACTGAATAGGTAATTTTCGTCTACATTCAAACATGAAGCAGGGCCATCAACAGTTAACCCATAGATATCAAGTCGTCCAATTCAACCCTTTCCATCTAAAAGAAAAGCAACAAAGACTTTCAAAGAAGTCTTTGCTGCTTTTCTTGGCATTCTTTGCCAGAGATCACATAATCTGCCTTGATTTGCCTAACTTCTGTGTCTTGACTGCAGACTAGTTTATGTCGATAATACTCCAGATCTTGGGTTCAAGTCCATATTTCGACTAACCGTCAGAAACAATCAGGGATTGACAATTCTACTTACTGCTTTCCACGCCCACATGTAACACGCCAAATAAGGAGGTGATTATTCCGTGTATAAGCCAATGGTCAAGCCACACCTAGAGTACTGTATACAGGCCTGGAGACCTCATTTCAAGAAGGATGTAGAGCTGCTGGAACGAGTACAGAGAAGGGCAACAAGATAGTGAATGGAACAAAGGGGTGCTCTTACGAAGAAAGGCTTAAGTTTTGCGAATTACAGTGTCTGGAGACTAGGCAGCAGCGAGGTGATCTGATAGAGGTGTATAAAGCCTTGAATGGTTTGAGCATGCTCAATGCTGATGGGATTCTTCCTCTACTCAGAATAATCACCTGAGAGGGCATAATTCAAATTCAGGAAAGACAGATGTAGGATAGATGTGCGGAAATTTGCCTTTAGCCAGCGGGTGGTTGGTAGGTGGAACAGACTTCCATCCCTTGTCGTGGAAGTTGATAGCCTAAATAAGTTTAAGGCTCGGCTGGACAGGTATTTCGAACGAACAGAGGGTGAAGTGGAAGTGGTTATTTTTTATTTATTTATTTTCCTTTAATTTTTTGGCTGATGCTGCATAAGCTTGCTTTCTTGCATCAAGTGCCTCTACTAATGCTAAAAAGTCACTTTATATCGTAATACATCAAAGCCAAAATAAACATAAAGAGAAACTACAAATTTGCTTATTAAAATAAGCGAAAATAATTACAATTTTGAAAACAAGTCCGTTTTTTTTATTAAATCTCTTCCGTAGTAAAAGATATTTTAAACAAAGAAGATATTTTTGTAAAAACCTAATATTTGGTTAAAATATCTTCTACAGCTCTTTTTTAATAGGGATTTCTTTTTTTTTTTCGCTATAAAAATACCAGTCAGGAGGGGAATAAAAAGCCTAACTAAGATTCCAGATAGCGAGGGGTCGGCATAATCTTTGGTTAGAATTTCCGTTACCGCTGTTTTTAAAAAGGGAACTCGTTTTCCGCTATAAAAACAGCGGTAAGGAGGGGAATAAACACCCTGACGAAAGCTGCAGATAGTGAGGCTGGGCATAATCTTTCGTTAAAATATCCATTACTTCTGTTTTCAAATAGGGAACTCGTTTTTGCGCTATAAAAACAGCGGTAAGGAGGGAGATAAACACTCTAACTAAGACTGCAGATAGCGAGGGCTGGGCATGTCAATTACTGCTACTCGCAACGATCAAAAGGAAGGGTACCCAACAAATAGAACTACTTGAATACAAATAAAACTCACCTTATCAATTCTCACATACATGCAAATGATAACTTTGTTCTTCCCTCTAAACCAAACTAAATTCATATCCGATGAAACAAAAATTACGCATTCACAGTAATCACCCAATCACAGAACTCGACCGTACTATATCTCCAGTTGGCGTGGCTTAAGCCCACACCCACTGCGCAGAGAAACTTGTACCCAAATTCTGGAGTATAGCCTTTATATCTATCACAGGTTTCTGTATTATCTGATAATTCATATGCAACCCATGCATTTTTCTTCTCTGCCAGCTGTCTGAATACTTCATCTGACATTCATTAAGGTCTGAGCCTTGAACAGTATTTCTCCGTTGGCATGAAAAGCCAATTAGCTTCTACGATTATTACCCTGAATACATCCCTTTTAGAATTTGTAGTTTTTAACATCAGATAACCAGATCAAGAGTAATACTCTTGGTCTGATTATTAGAAGTTGTTGCCTCTCTAATATGCTGCTGCTGTAGAAAACAGTCATCCAATAAATCCATAAAAGTCTTGCTGGTGTGTGAGGGACCAACTCACACTTTTCGCTCAATATCTGAAAAGTTAAAATCCCCCATTATTAGGCATTCCGATTTATTAGCGCCCTCCTTTTTATAGTTTTCTTTTTAAATCATCAGGGTCATTAGGCCAATTACACACTCCTACTCTGAGTTTTGTTTTCCCAATGCTTATGTCACACCAAACTGATTTAACGTTGCACTGGCCACCGATGTCGAGTGAATGCACTGCCTTCCACAGGGCCGCCGCAAGTAGGTAGGCAAGGTAAGCGTCGCTTACGGGCGGCAGTTCAAGAGGGCGCCAAAAAAACCTTTTGACATATACAAGCGGACCTTTGTTTAGCATTAGCATTAGCATTAGCAGAGGCATATGATGCAAGAAAGCAAGCTTATTCAGCATCAGCCAAAAAAAAAAAAAAAAAAACCCACTCCCATTTCACCCCTCCGTTCGTTCGAAATACCTGTCCAGTTGAGCTTTAAATTTGTTTAGGCTATCAACTTCAACAACAAGTGATGGAAGTCGGTTCCACCAACCAACCACCCGCTGGCCAAAGGCAAATTTCCGCACATCTATCCGACATCCGTCCTTCCTCAATTTGAATTTATGCCCTCTGAGGTGATTATTCTGAGAAAGATGAAGAATCCCATTGGCATTGAGCATGCTCAAACCATTCAAAGCCTTATACACCTCTATCAGATCACCTCGCCGGTGCCTAGTCTCCAAACTCTGTAATTTGCAAAACTTAAGCCTTTCTTCGTAAGAGCAACCCTTTGTTCCATTTACTAATCTTGTTGCCCTTCTCTGTACCCGTTCCAGCAGCTCTACATCCTTCTTGAAATGAGGCCTCCAGACCTGTATACAGTACTCAAGATGTGGCCTTACCATTGCCTTATACAAGGGAATAATCACCTCCTTATCCCTGCTAGAAAAATTCCTGTATATCATTGACAAGACACCATGAGCTACTCTTGCAGCTCGTCTGCACTGCTCAGAGAACTTCATATCTGCCTGCACAATTACCCCCAGGTCCTTTTCATTCTCCACCACAGTCAGTGTAGTACCGCAGAGTTGATACGTTGCTCTGGGGTTACTGTTTCCCATATGCAGCACTTTACATTTGTCGATGTTAAACCTCATTTGCCACCTCTCAGCCCATCTGTTCAACCTTTCCAGATCCTTTTGCAGCAGCATAGCGTCAGTATTGTCCTTAACGACCCTGCCAACCTTTGTATCATCTGCAAACTTGGACATTAAACTTGATATCCCATCATCAATATCATTCATAAACACCGAAAACTACAACGGACCCAACACTGAACCTTGAGGAACTCCACTAATAACATTAGTCCACGTTGAGCAGTGTCCATTGATTACCACTCTCTGTCTTCTGCCACTCAACCATCCCCTTATCCATAGCAGCAATTTGCCTCCAATGCCACACTGCTCCAATTTGTGCAGCAGTCTTCCATGTGCAACAGTATCAAAAGCCTTTCTAAGATCCAAATATATAATATCAAAGTTATTCCCTGCATCCAGTTCTTTTGTGACTACATCATAGTATCCAATCAAATTGGTCAGGCAAGACCTGCCCTTAACAAAACCATGCTGCGTCTGAGCTATAACTGAATTCTTGTCTAGATGATCCTGCAGTGCTTCTTTAACCAGTGCCTCCATTAATTTACCTGGAACAGAAGTTAAACTAACAGGTCTATAATTACTTGTGTCAGCCTTTGATCCTCCTTTGTGAATTGGGGTTACATTTGCACATCTCCAGTCTATGGGTACCTCCCCTGAGTCCAAAGAAGCTCTCATAATTATGGCTAGGGGTTTGCATACTTCCTTTGCTGCCTCCTTTAATATAACTGGATAGATCCCATCCACCCCAGGTGCCTTTTTTATGTTTATCCTCAACAATCTCTCCTCCACTTTCCTCTCAGTTATTACAAAATCATCCAGCTCACTGCTAATGTTTACTTTACCTACATCATTCTCCTTCCTCAATAACTCCTCATGCGTGAATGTAGATGCAAAATACTCGTTTAGATTGTTAGCCACCTGAGCAGGATCCTCAACTGTTGAACCATCAATATCCAGTGGACCAATCTGATTCATCCCTTTCCTTTTCGAGTTCAAGTATGTAAAGAACTCTTTTCTGTTTTTCTTTGCATCCTTTGCCAAGGATTTTTCATAGTCTGCCTTTGCCTGCCTAATCTCCTTTGTGACTTGGTTACAGACCAACTTATATCTATCATAGGCTTCCATGTCACCCATTAATTTGTATGTATCCCATGCATTTTTCTTCTCTGCCACATGTCTCATTAGTTCATCTGACAACCATTTAGGCCTAAACCTTGAACAATATTTCTTAGTTGGTATGTAAAGCCTGGTAGCCTCCAAGATTAGTTCCTTGAATGCTTCCCATTTTGAGTTTGCTGTTGGTAACATCATCAGTTGGTCCCACTGTATAGAATTTAAATACTGTCTCAGACCATCATAGTCGCCTTTACGAAAACAAAAACCCTTCCCTTTACCTCTGATGGTAGTTACCTCCTTGAGTAAATCCCACTTCAACACACTGTGATCACTGCCACCTAGTGGTTCATTTATCTGCAGGTTCTTAATGCATGAAGAATCACTACTGATAATCAGATCAAGAGTATTGCTCCCTCTTGTTGCCTCACGAACATGCTGATGTAGAAAACAATCATCCAATAAATCCACAAAAGCCTTGCTAGTGTGCGAGTGACCAACCCACAAATTCCAGTCAATATCTGGGAAATTAAAGTCCCCCATTATAAGACTCTCTGATTTACTGGCCCACTCTATTTCCCTGTACAATATCTTATTATACTCATCAGAGTCATTAGGCCTATAGCACACTCCTACTCTCAATTTTGATTTCCCTATGCTTATGTCACACCAAACTGACTCGACACTGTCCTGTCCATCGATGTCGACTGGCTTCACTTCCTTGGACTTTATGTGTTTCTGAATTAATAGCATAACCCCTCCTCCCCTCCTGTCCTGTCTATCCTTTCTATACACATTGTATTCCCCAAATTCCAGTGCCGCATTACTTATATCTGTGTGACACCACGTCTCTGATATCCCAACAATATCTGCCTTTGATGTTTTGAGCAATACCTCAAATTCATCAAATTTATTTACCAAACTCCTAGCATTGGTGTACACGCAGGTATACATGCACCTGTTTCTATTCTTAGCTACTCTAACATCTGAAATATCCTGCATCTTGTTTTTCAGACTTCTGCTCATTTCAATAGAAGCAGTGCAAGAATCACTTCCACCTCTGCCACTGGCTACTGTTAATCTATTAGTCCTTGTATCCCCCCCAACTAGCAGTTTTCCGACCCACCTAACACTGCCTCGACAGCATCAGCAAAAATTCTTGCACCCTTTCTATTTAAGTGTATCCCATCCCTGTAGAAGCAATCTCTCCTGTTAACAAGTACAGTCTAGGCTGAAAAAAATTCTACCCCTTGAGCCTTGCACAATCCCTCCAGGGCCGAATTGATCGACAAGGCTCTCATCATATACTCCCTCCTATCGTGTCTGGGCAGAATTGCAGACACTTTCAAGTTCAACCCTAATTCACGGCTTTTTTTCAACAGTGACCTGTACTTGTTAAGTAATTCCGCCGGTCTCCTACTCTTAATATCATTAGTGCCAACGTGTACAACTATATCACCTTTTGTGCCCTAACGAACTTCTTTCAATACGATAAGCGCAATATCACATGTTCTTCATTTCACTCAAAGCGTTTCACAATTTCGTTTTATTCCTGTATAGACAGAGGCGGACTGGCCATAAGCCTTACCCGGAAAACCACGGTGGGCCGGAGGCTGGTGTGATTTTGGCCATAAACACTAGTATTTAACCTCAGGGGCTCACATCTGGTGAGTAATGGGCTTGGCACACCCAGGGTCCTCAGCTGGATATCATCATTCTTCTCTTTCTTGGTGATTTCCTTCTCTCTCTCTCTCTCTCAGACACACACACACACGCGCGATAACTCAGAAATTTTTTTTGGCTGGTGCAACGTAAGCCTCAGGCTTCCTTGCACCATATGTTTAATAATAATAAAAATAAGGCTGCTACAAGTTTTTCCCTGTAAGAAATTTTGACAGTCTACCGATACTGCTTTTCTTTTTCTATCTGAATCTGTTGTCAGTAGCACGCTTCCTTTTCACACATTTCTCAAGTATTTTACTCATTTTTAGGGAATAAAACACAATTACAGTAAAAAGGGCAAAATTGAGGATGCACACTTGATACACATAAACAAAACTGCCCGCGTGTAGCGACTGAATAAACAAAGCAGTAACGACAGAAACACACTATTATCACCTCTCGCCAGCTCGCATTTTACTAAAACACATTTCTGGAGGTCACTACCATAAAAAAATAAAAACAATTTCCAGTTGCGTTCCTGCTAGCGGAATCTGTTACAAACGGGTAGTAAACTCGATCTAATTGCATTTGCGATAATACCGATAGCTGAATTGTGGGTGTTTATGTTATTATGGTGAAATGTGTTTCTCCTTCACTGAAATCTTCAATAAATACATTTTCAGAAACTTTTCTTCATTCCTTCAGTTCGAATTATTCCCTAGTTCGACTGCCATTTCTTGTAAACACGAAGGTGAATTGTTCCACAGGCTTTCCCGTTATAGCGTGCTTGCCGGATAACATTTATCACCTAACGATTAAGACAATCAACTCATACAATTACTCAACATTCAATGCATAAAATAAAGCTACCGGGCAGGACTATCAATAATATTAGAATTCCAGGAAACCTGGGTTTTATATGATCGAGTAGTGGTTTATTTTGAGGACTACAATCTCGTGTCCTCAAATCTTATCTTGAAACATGGAGGATAGATCCGCAACAAGAAGGCGCTGTGATTTCCACTCTGGTCCCTTTTGAGATGATTAGATTCCAGAATGGCCACAAATCGTGGTTCTTTTCCATTAAAACTTATTCTGTGACTTATGTATAACTAGAGAATGGTCAAGAGGCAGGAGTAAAGAAACAAAACATGATTTATTAGACATAAACATATACGATACAAACGAATCAAAGCAGTGGCTTGTTGCATCTCAGTATTAAAGAGTATGACTCTGTACCTTATTCGCGATATACTGAAGATTGAACAATATACTAAAAGTTGAGACATACTTGGCACATGTATATTGGTTGGTTTGTGTTCTTCGTGAGGCCTTTATTAGATATTCATTGCTCGTACTCAAATGCGTCAATAGGCATTTTGCTGTCCGAATATTTAGGTAATTGTGTCAAGTAGACATGTAAGCTTAACTGTAATTGACATTATCACATTCAATAATGTATAATGCTGGCACTATATCCTAGTGCCTATGTACAGTAAGATAAACCTTATCAGGTTATGTATTTTGGAGGAGAGATGTCAGTTGGTGATGACAATACAAAAAAAGGGGGGGGGTAGGTGTTATTGTTTAGTAGTTCCGTTCAGTTTGTTATAAATATAGGGGCGAACTTACCAGCAAAAACTCCAGGGGGATCTGCGAGGTTCGGAGGAATCTCCAGGTCGATCTGTTGATAACAATATCATGTCTCTGCTTGTTATCATCTTCTTTCTGCGTTTCTTTTCCAACTTTCTCACATCAGTAGACACAACTTTCACGCCAACAAGACCTATGTTTCGACTCTGGAACAGCTCAACAACTCTCCACCAACTCCAACATGACAACGACCAGTCAACAATCATGACCAACTCTCCTTTCCTTTGCCTCCCTCGATATATATATATATATATGTAACCCCCTTTCTGGGTTTAGAATCCTTTTATTGGTTAAAAGGCTACTTCGTGGGGAAAAGAAAATCTCAGGGAATATTGTCGCAAAATGCGACACAATTAAAAAGGAATGTGAGACCAATCACTCTGTTGTTATCAAGTTCAGATTTCACCCCAAAGGTATGTTCCTTACTGGCATTACTTTGATTTCTCTGCCGAGAAACACATATTTTCGCATCGTTTTCATGAAATCTAAATCCATGACCTTTGTTCGACTCGTTTGTTCCACTCGATTGAGTGACATGAGGAGTTATTTAGCGAGGGGGAAGCCAGAGGTGTATGTAACTCTAGCAGTAAGCTAGAGAATCTTGTAATAACTAAGAGTAAAGTGGAGGAGAAACTGTTGAAGATAAACAGAAGAAAGGCACCGGGGTGGATGGGATCTATCCAGTTATATTAAAGGAGGCAGCAGAGGAAGTAAGCAAACCCTTAGCCATAATTATGAGCTTCCTTGGACTCAGGGGAGGTACCCGCAGACTGGAGCTGTGCAAATGTGACCCTAATTCACAAAGGAGGATCAAAGGCTGACACAAGCAATTATAGACCTGTGAGTTTAACTTCTGTTCCAGGAAAATTAATGGAGGCACTAGTTTAAGAAGCACTGCAGGATCATCTAGACAAGACTTCAGTTATAGCTCGGACACAGCATGGTTTTGTTAAGGGGAAGTCTTGCCTGACCAATTTGATTGGATACTATGATGCAGTCACAAAAGAACTGGATGCAGGGAATAACTTTGATATTATATACTTGGATCTTAGAAAGGCTTTTGATACTGTTGCACATGGAAGACTGCTGCACAAGTTGGAGCAGTGTGACATTGGAGGCAAATTGCTGCTGTGGATAAAGGGGTGGCTGAGGGGGAGAAGACAGAGAGTGGTAATCAATGGACACTGCTCGTCGTGGACTAATGTTATTAGTGGAGTCCCTCAGGGCTCAGTGTTGGGTCCATTATTGTTTTCTGTATTCATAAATGATATTGATGATGGTATATCAAGCTTAATGTCGAAGTTTGCAGACGATACAAAGGTAGGCAGGGTTGTCAAGGACACTACTGACACTATGCTGCTGCAACAGGATCTGGAAAGGTTGAGCAGATGGGCTGAGAGGTGGCAAATGAAGTTTAACATTGACAAATGTAAAGTACTACACATAGGAAACAGCAACCCCAGAGCAACGTATCAACTCGTACTACACTGACAGTGGTAGGGAATGAAAGGGACCTGGGGGTGGTTGTGCAGGCAGATATGACGTTCTCTGAGCAGTGCAGACGGGCTGCAAGAGTAGTTCATAGTGTATTGTCAATGATATATAGGAATTTTTCTAGCAGGGATAAGGAGGTGATTATTCCCTTGTATAAGGCAATGGTCAGGCCACACCTAGAGTACTGTATACAGGTCTGGAGGCCTCATTTCAAGAAGGATGTAGAGCTGCTGGAACGAGTACAGAGAAGTGCAACAAGATTAGTGAATGGAACAAAGGGGTGCTCTTACGAAGAAAGGCTTAAGTTTTGCAAATTACAGTGTCTGGAGACTAGGCACCAGTGAGTTGATCTGACAGAGGTGTATAAAGCATTGAATGGTTTGAGCATGCTCAATGCTGATGGGATTCTTCCTCTCGCTCAGAATAATCACCTGAGAGGGCATGAATTCAAATTGAGGAAAGACAGATGTAGGATAGACGTGCGGAAATTTGCCTTTAGCCAGCGAGTGGTTGGTTGGTGGAACAGATTTCCATTCCTTGGATAACATAAAGGATAACAAGGAAAAAAAAGGATAACATATTAACATGATTTAGAGGATATAATATTCTGTTCATAAAATAGCAAATGTTCCTAAATTGTTGTGACAATGTCTTTTGGGTTCACTCTTTCTTTATTAAGTATGGTGCAGAACGTTCTCTTGTTTGTGAATGTTGATTCTGGTAAACTATAGTTCTGATGTGCTGAAGAACTGTCTATCATTGGACTGGAGAATCACCGAGAGTTCACTTCTTCCAGAACATAGAGGATGTAAGTTTTACATCACACTGTTCACTCGATGCAGAAACATGACATGGAACAAAATAAACAAAGAGTTAGCAACTGCTCTTTTCTCTAACATTCATTTAAAGTATCATATGTACCTAGTACTAAACATAATTCATATATACAACAATCCATATCAAAAGACAATACATTGTTCATTTAATGTTATTTCATAATTTCTGTAGTTATACATTTTGTCCACATGCAATATAGTTTATTAATCATACCTTAAAACACACAATGGAGGTTCAATAAAAGAAAATGTTCAAGGTAAGAAACAATCATAATGGTTAAATCAAAAACATAGAGTGATATACTGGATTAACTAATAGCATAAATACCCATGAAATAATAGGTATTAGTATATGTCCTTATCATTTAGCAAATTATCTACATAAGATCTTCAAACATATTGTAACCATTCACTATAGAAAAACATAAGGTTAACATATATCAAAACTAAGATTAACATTTATATAAGTACTCATAATTAAAATAGAATATGCATTTTACCGTACAATTCTACTTCGTTGATACTTCAAAAGACTAACCAATCCTCAGAATTACAACACTTGCTGTTGATTGTTCTCTGGTGGTGGTGATGAAGGTTTAGCTTCATTTCACTTATTTCATTGTTTTCAATGCAATAGTAGCTTCCCTTTCACTGCACTGTACTTGTTATCCAAGGAAAATAACTCACTGGGGTACATAGCACTGCACGTCACATGAATACCACTAATAGAGTTGACTCAAACGATAGTCTTTGTTAAGGAATAAAACAAGATGTCCTCGTGGAGTAGGCACATCTTATGATTCCAACTTCACACTGATTAAACTTTCCATTCCAGTACTGACTTTTTTTTTCACAGCTTTATTGGTGTAGGGGATTAATCAGGTTCTTATTTCTTCTGGCTTTCAACCTAATTATTATTGACAGCTTCAAAGACCTTGTTCTTCCTTGGTCTTACCAAATAAAGAAACTTTTCCTTGCTATCTTTTTTTTCCATTCGCTTACTTTGAAAAAAAAAAAAAATAGGCATAGATTACCTCAATTAGCACAATGTTTTTAAACAGCAGTCTGAATTTTTGAAGGCACAAGCAAGAGTACAGGAATAATAATTCTACAGCAGTCTTGTTTCTATTTTCCCTTGTAGTTGATAATACTATGCATTTGTTCTGTCTTGACCTTCTTACGTAAACAATAATGCAATCTCAGTCATTCCCTTGATTTCATACGTAATAGTGTTTTAATTAGTAGGTAAACTTCTATTAAAAAAAAATTGTTTATGGAACTAGAAATCTGATTTATATGGAACTGAGTTTATTTTATTTTCTTTTTTCCAAAATAGCACAAGAAGATCCCCTTATCTTGACCTTGAAATTCAGATGTTACATCTTTTTCACTTAACTCTTTTCTCTAGAAAAATGATAAAAACAAGTAATAACTTGGAGGAACGAGCCGTCCCCAGGCTAATTGCTCCTTCTCATCTCCAAAAAAAACTGAATATAATACTTTTTTCTTTTCCCACTCTTGATCCTCTTTCTTTAACTTGAATTTCGACATGATGAGAGAGAGAGAGAGAAAACAAAAAGTAATTAGGGAACTTCCGGACATGCCCTACACTAATCACATCTTTCCTCTCGTCCTTTAAATTTTGTATACTCAAGGTATACTTGGGTGAGAAAAGTAATAATGTCTGTTTAATCATAGTATCTAGTCAATGGTCATATTATGTTTAAAAGTTCTGGTACTAATCTTTTTTTTTTCTGAAAAATAACTTCTGCTCCTGCCTGAAATCTACAGTTATGATAAATTAAATTCTCTTTTCTGTGTTTCTTGAGTCATCCAATAGCACAATTGCTGATAAAACATAATGATAGAGCCTAATGAAATCTATCCTTTCTTTACCCCTTAAAGGTCTAACTCTCCATAGGCCTGATCCATGAGCTGAAGGGTCGGGAAGTGACAGCCCTCTGGCTTCAAAACTGAAGCATTGCACCTTAGCAACCCTCAAATCTTCTTTGTTTTGAATTGGTGGTAGGATAGTTTGTTCTGTAATATTGGAAATGCCTGAAGAGACTCTATAAACAGTCAACATGGTAGAGGCAGAAATGGCCCAGCTGATGAGCTTGGTGATTTCCACCAATTCATTATGGAACAACTGTTCTGAGGAATTCAGCTTACGCAGAGACATGGAGGGTCTGGTTGTTTCACAGACGTACACTCCATGTTTCACTTGACACAGTTCAACATAGGTTTGACAACGCTGCAAAATATTTCTAGGGTCACCATTCTCAGAACACATTATTCAATCCTATAAATATAAAAAAAAACTGTCACGCTTGTGCCTTTCCTGTTCCTAAAAAAAATTTCTCTTTTTTTTAATCCCTCCATGCATCTCTTGAGTAAACCAGCTAAATGAAAAAAGTTTCATTTAGCTGGTTTACTCAAACGCACAAAACGGTGAACTTTTGATCACTGTTTTGTGCGTCCATCCTCGAGGTGAAGGGGACTAGCATCCACTGTATTGCTCTCTCTACTCCACTCAGCTATTCTACTTGATGTGCACTTCCCCGTTCTTCACTATTTTGTTCTCGAGGTTCGTCTCTCTGCACCTCCGTTTCACGAGGACTACTCTGTTCTGTTTCCACTCTTCTATCAGAAGCTGTTCGGGAATTATCACTTCATTTTGTGATGGGGGGAATAAGGGTTACTGCATGAGGGGAATGAGTCACCCGACTGCAACTGCGCAAATTATAACCATGTGAATGGGTTGGCATACGGGCGGTTTCATCTGTCTCAGACTGCTCTATCTCTGATTGTCTATTCTGATTCTTATTTGGGATATACATCAAAGGAATGGACACTGGGATAGTTACAGTTCCAGTTGACTGTGTTATCACAGGTCTGGGATCTAATGGTGGGATCAAATCACACTCTTCCACTATGGGCTCATCAAAGATCCAAGTTTCTTTTGGCATTGTCTCAGTACACATTTGATCTGGTAGTTCACTCTCTTCTGATTCCTCTACTCTAAGTTCAGGAAAAACTTTTCTATCTACTACTTTCGTTAATCGATCTACATGCACTATCTGCTTGTCTCTTGGGTTATACAGATTCTGTATTTCATAATTGACCGGTGAGATCTGACTGAGCCAGTTTCTTTGTAGTACCCACTTTTACCTAAGGAGTAAAAAAATAAACGAGGCTTCCTAAGCATATACTCTTATCTACAGCTACTGTTGCTCTGCGTTGTTCTTGCTTCTGCACTGCTTCCTCTAAATGTTCAGAAACAATCTCATAAGTTCTCCTAAGTCGTGCACACATCTGTTCCGTATAATTTTCCAAAGATGCATAAGTCTGCCTGACTTTTGCATGCCACAGGTCAGACAGCAGCACTGTGTCTACCATAGATTAAAAATTGGGCGATTCCTGTGTAGCACTGTGAGTTGCAACATGATACACTGTGACCGCCAATGGAACCATCACATCCCAATCTGATTGGGCACCATTCACTACATGGGACAAGATATTTGCTAGTGAGATTCAAACATTCTTCTTTAGCATTGCACTTGGGATGAAACAATGTGTGAAGCTGATGAATATTCAGTCTCTCGCACACTTGTCGCAACAATTAGGACGTGAAGTTAGTACCTTGATCCATCAGTATATATTTGGGGATCCCATGTCGGTAATTACATTGTTTATAAAAGCTGTAGCCACTTCATCGGCCTTCTGAGTTTGGAGTGGAATTACTTTGGCGTAGCGGCTAAAATTATCCACTGCTATCAATAGGTATTTATGTCCTTTCAAAGTCATTGGAAGAGGTCCTAAAGTGTCTAGGGATACTCTTACCCAAGGTGAGTTTTCGACAGGAACTCTCATCAGGGCTGCTTTGGCCTTAGGGTTGTATCCTCTAGTCATGTCCATACACGATGGACATGACTCTATATAGTTCTTGACATCACTATGTATACCTACCCAAAATATCTCCTGTTTTCTGTAACGCAAAATGTCCTCCACTGAGAACATTGTCATGACATGATTTCAACACTTCTGTCTTCAAGCCCTGGAACTACAACTTGTTCAACTGGCTCACTACATGTTGCACCAGGGTCAGATAAAGTGTAATGATACAATATTCCATCTTCAGCTAAATAGAAGGAATCTGGGATTTTCGTTGATGCCTGGAGGGCTCCCTCCAACTGTTCGATTAACTTCTTCAAGTTCGGATGGATCGTCTCTTTGAAGGTTTTTAATCACAGTTCTGGTCTACTGGTGGGACATAACCAGTGATTCCATGGTAACATCTGCTAAAATAGGAGCGACTAACTCAGTAGTTTTTTGTTTCCTTGTCTTTTTCGGTTTTTCCTCTTCTTCCAACGCTGGTCTAGAAATAAAATCTGCATTTGCATGCGCCTTACCTGGACGGTATACTATTTTATTGTCATATTCCTGTAACAAAATGCTCCACCATGCTAGACATGGTGAGGGATTTTTGAGATTGAGCAAAAAGCTCAACGGTTGATGATCCGTTATCAGTGTGAAATGATTGGATACCAGAAAGGGTTTGAACTGCGTCACTGCGAAAACAATCGCCAAAGCTTCCTTTTCTGTAGTACTATACATCAATTCCGATTTCTTCAAGTCTAGAAGCATAGGCAACTGGCTGTCTTGAATTTTCCTCCACTTGCAATTCTAAACAAGCAGCAATAGCATAAGGATGAGGCATCAGCTGAAACAAAGACAGGGTTTACTGAAACCGGAGTAAACTAAATATTGAGATTATGGATTTTTCTAAGGATGTATTTGATAGAAGGGAATATACCTGATTTATAACTTATTTGGGTATAATAACCCTTGGAATCAAATTGAATTCAGTTTCTGTATAGTGTTTAAATGTCTTTATTACCTTTTGTAAATACTGTATCAAATTCTGTTTATTGTTGCCTGATAAATTATTGTATATAACTAAGTGGGATTGTGTAACGTTATTTTATACTTTCAAGCTTAACTCTTTTTCAGGAAAATCTTTTTAGTAGGGAGAGCATTTTTCTAGCTTGACTAGTTTGTCAATTTTCTGCGTTATTTTACCAGTTTCATGCTGTCGCTTGTAGGTTTTTCCCCAATTTATTTTTGCAGGTTTTTCAAGACATACTAAAATTTACACTGCTCTATATATTATGTTAGAGATTTGTCTAGTGATAATACTACATCTCTGCTGAAAGGTGTATCGCAAAACAAACAATTTAAAACAAATTCTCCATGTCCTTTTAACCCTGCTTCAAACATCTTTAATGAATAAGTTGTTATTTTGGAGTTAATCTATATCAGTGGTTCCTAAACTTTTTCGAGTCAAGGCTCCCTTAGTTTCATAAGTGCATCCCTAAAGCAACCAGAACCTAGCAATCTCATGGCAGCACCATACCACTAACAAAGTCATTAAAATCAACCAAGACTGCAAACCATTTGGCTTCAGAGCTGTCTACCAATGGAAATATTTTAAAGAGCATCTGTTGTAGAGCAGCCAGGCTTGAAGCCAAACTGCAGAGAACATTAAGACCCTTAATATCATAAACGGTCTAGAGCCAGAATAGCTATATTACAAGAAAGGAGCGGGAGAAACAAGTGAACCTTGAGGAACACCAGCATTAATGAGGTTAGAAAACAGCAATCTGACATCATTCACAGTGCAGTCAGAGAAAAAATTGGAAAAACCAATTGCAAAAAAAAATTGGCAATTAATGAGATGGAGATGGGTGCTTGTTGAGACCTATAATCTCCAAGGCAGAATGTGCTTTCCCCACAGGAGTTATTGTCGGTGATTCCCAGGGAAACAGGAAATATGTTGCACAAGGATTGGTGGAATATGACCAGAGTATAACTGCCAAGGGAATATGTTGCTGTTATGGAGGTTTAATGGCACATAAGCAGCTATAACTATAATGTACCTATTGATTTATTACAAAGAGACGAGGAAATATGTTGCACAAAGATTGGTGGAATAACACAAGGGTATAACTGCCAAGGGGCAAAAGTGGGTGATCCTCTAGAGCAGATATCATCTTTAAGGGAACAAAAGGTGATATTGTTGTTCACATCAGCACTAATATTAAGAGTAGATCTGAGGTTTTAATTAAAAAAATACAGGGCAATGCTAGAAAAGCCGCTGGTCAGGATTGAATTTCAGTGGCTGCAATTCAGCCCAGACATGATAGGGAGTATATGTTGAGCATTGTCAATCAATTCGGCTCTGAAGAAAAGGCTCATGGGGGGAAGGATGTTTCTCCAGTATGATATGTGCTTCTTAACTGGAGAGACTGTTTTTACAGAGATGGGATACACTTGAATAGAAGGGGTGCAAGAATATCTGCTGATGCTATTGAGACAGTGATAGGTGGGTCAGAAAAACTCTTAACTTGGGGGGGATATACAAAATACAGAGAAATGGAGTGGGCCAGCAAATTAGAACCTCTCATAATGGGTGATTTTACTTTCCAAATGTTGACTGGAATTTGTGGGTTGGTCACACACACACACTAGCAAGACTTTTTGTGGATTTCTTGGATGATTGTTTTCTACAGCAGCATGTCAGAGAGGCAACGAAGAAGAAATACTCTTGATCTAGTTATTAGCATTGCTGCATTAAGAATTTTGCATTGCTGCATTAAGAATCTACAGGTAAAAAACCCACTAGGTTGTAGCGATCCCAGTGTACTAATGTGAAATTTAATTAAAGACATAACTACTGTCAAGGGTAAAGGGGGAGGCTTTTGCTTTTGTAAGGGTGACCAAAGTGGTCTCGGACAGATTTTAAATCCTGTGCAGTGGGACCAACTGATGCTGTTACCAACAGAAAATTCTAAATGGGAAGCATTCTGGGAAACAAAGAAGCTATTTGGCTTTTCATACCAAAGTGGAAATACCGTTCAAGGCGTAGATCTAAATTGATGTTAGATGAAATATTGAGACATGTGGCAGAGAAGAAAAGTGCATGGGATGCATATAAATTATCCGGTGATACAGAAACCTATGGTAGATATAGATTAGTTTGTAATCAAGTCATAAAGGAGGTTAGGCAACCTAAGGCAGATTATGAGAAGTCTCAGGCAAAGAACAGCAGCCAACTTCTATGCTTATATTAAGAGTAGAATGAAGGGGTTGAATCACATTGGGTCACTTAATGTCTATGGGTTTACTGTTGACGACCCTGCTCAAGTTGCAGACACACTAAATAGGTATTTTTTATCTACATTCACAAATGAGGTATTTTTTTGCGAAGCGGATGCTAGTTTATCAAACTCTAACGAGGAACTGAATGACTGTAATAACCGAAAGGAAAGTTGAGGAGAAATTTTTGAAGATGGACTAAAAATGTCATTTAGTCACTGAAAAAGTTTGCAGATGATAGAAAGGCTGGTTAATGACAGTTATCAGGGTGCTCTACTGCAAAATATCTAGAGAAATTGGGTTGATAGGTTGAGAAATGGTAGTTAAAGTTTAACATTAAGAAATCCAAAGTACTGCATATCATATCATATGGGTAGCAGTTTTTTTTTTTTTTAGTCTCTTCAGGTAATTGGTCAGGTGATGTTTCCACTCCCATAACCAGTTGAGAAATAGATTTCCGAGGAAGGAAGGCAAATTTCATGCCATAAGTAAGGAGCTCAGGTTGTTCCGCAGATAATTGCTTGTTGCTTAAATTTAAAATAAACTGCGAATTATCCCTCATATGCAACCCACAAGCATTCCTAATAGCATATGATTTACACAGTAAAGCATTAAATTTGTTTTGTTGGCACAAACAGTAAACTTCTCTGGGAGTCCAGGTAAAAAAAAAAAATTGAAAAATAATCATGTATAATGCGACACTGTAGTTGTGATTTACAATCATGCTCAATTGTCTTATTTTACCGAATGTATATATATATACTCAGTACACGGTACAGAGACTAGCTGATGAAGGGACACCTCACCCCAACAGCTTCTATTTTAACACTTTTATTTGATATCTGTTTTAGTACTTTGTGTATATCTATTTCTTTTAATAAAGTTTAACTTAACCTAGTCTGTCAGTTGTTACTAGAAATTATAGTGATATGTAGCTCAATGCCTGTCTTCTAATGTATGGCTCTTATGTGTATGGTGTACTGTTAGTTTGCAGTTTTTGTCAGAAGCTTGCAACAGACAGCATTTACGTTTTGCATTGCTGCAAATCCTCCCCACAATAATGAGTTTATATCTATTGCCTGCATCTCTTGTTATCTGGGCACGCCAGAACGTCTCACTAGAATTTTACACTCTTATCGTATACAGTGTTTCCCTGGTAGGAAATTGCATTCCATTATTTCCAGAGTGAAAACATCTATTCATCCTTTTTTACAGAGTAGTTCCATTTAATGTATGTGTCCAAATTGCAGGATGTGTTATGTTGGTGACTGCCAGTAGGTTAAAAGATTGTGTCTCAGAGCATGAGGTGGCTCTCCACACCACTAACTTTGAACACACTGCCGCCGCCGAACATTGAGTTGAGCAGCATAACCTTGATCTCCAACGCGACATTGAAACTGTCTATTCGTGTGATTTCCCCCAGTGCTCATTGCTTGAGGAGGCACTCCACAGTCAACTGTAACAGTATTATGAATGCTGGTGTTCTTTATGTGCATGTGTAATACTGCATTATATATATATATACTCAGGACACTGTGCCCTGACCAGCTGATGAAGGGACACCTCAGCCCCAAAAGCTTCTATTTTATTACTTTTTACTTACATTTTAATGCTTTAATGTTTTAGTACTTTATGTATATATCTATTTGTTATAACAAAGGTCAGCTTAAACCAGTCTGTTAGCCATTACTAGAAATTATATAGTGACATGCAGCTCGATGCTCACGGCCTGTTTTCTAAAGTTTAACTTGTTTTAAACAAAACAGAATTGAACCCCACAAGGTATTTTCTGGTAACTGAGGTGTGTAGTGTTATTTTACATCTGGACAGCCCATAATTCATTTGTATTATGTGGGCATTCTGGGCACAGAATGCCCACATAATTTCCTCAACAATCAAGTTGGCTATATGTTGCAAGTTTTCTGTAGCCCTGAGATGCAAGAAGTTACCAATTAATAAATTCAGAGCATGCAACATGAAGTTACTGATTTCAAAGGAGGACACAATTGGTGCTTTAGGTTCATGAAACGGAATGGACTAAGCATGCGTACACGCACCAGACTTGCCCAAAAGATTTTCATCGTTTTGTCATTCAATGTCACAAGACACATCAGTTTGAGTTGGGATAGATTGCAAATATGGACAAAGTCCCCCTTCAATTTGATGTCCCAAGTAATAGAACTGTTGATAAGAAGGGGGTGAAAACTGTAACTGTGAACACAAGTGGACATGAAAAGAGTCATTATACAGTTGTTCTACTTGTTGTGCCGACAGAACCAAGCCGCCTCCTATGCTGATTTTCAAACGCAAAACAATGCCAAAAGAAGACGTTCCTCGAGGAGTGACTGTCCACGTTCATGACAAGGGTTGGATGGATCAGGATTGGATGAAGATCTGGTTTGAGAAAGTTTGGAGGAGGAGACCAGGTGGGCTCTTACACAAACCTGCCCTATTGGTGCTTGATCAGTTCAAGGCACACATAACAAAAAATACAAAGAAGATTGCTGCAGAGCAAAAAACAAAACTTGCTGTCATACCTGGAGGATTGACATCCCAGCTCCAACCACTTGATGTCAGCATTAACAAACCCTTCAAAGCTGCCATGAGAGACGAATGGAACCAATGGATGAAGTCTTCTGGAGACAATTTGACACCAGCAGGAAGAAATCAACTATAGGAGAAGTTTGTACCTGGGCGAAAAGATCCTGGGATAATATCAAGATTGAGATCGTTGTCAAGTCATTTAAGAAGTGTGGCATTTCAAATGCCATAGATGGAACTGAAGAGGACGAGGCAATATATGAAGAGACAGTGATTCATCAGACACAGATGAGGACAAGCTAATGGATGGGAGTTTTGACAGTGATGAGTTGTATGAATTTTATGATGAATAAAACTTGAGTTCAATAACTTTATGTAATATTTTTTAAAATTTTGGGCCCCAAAATTAAGGTGCGTCTTATACATGGGGAAATACGGTAAATGAGCAATCTGTGCCAGGTCATTAGTAATTGCAAAAGCCTCAGCATACCGACCAGCTGGAGTTGTGAACATTAAAATCACCAAGGAAAATTACCTCAATGTTAGGAAAGTTGGACTGGAGAAAGTCAAGTTGCAAAGAGAGAGGAAGTCAAAGAGCTTCAAGTGATTAGTGGAGTTGGGAGAACGGTAGAGACAACAGATGAATTTGACAGAATGAGGTAGAGAAGATTGAAAAGAGATTCCAAATTACCAAGTCTCTGATAGGAAATATCGGAACGGACATATGCACAAGTACCACGTTTGAGGCAAAAGGAATCACACAGCAAGTAATTTGGGCAACTTGTAATGAGCAGTAGTTGAATCAACCAATAACTGAGATTCTGTCAGAAAATGTACATGGGGTTTGGCAGACTGCAAGTGGAAATGGACCTCTTTGAGATTAGAACTGAGACCACGTATATTTGTGAAATGAATTAGGAAGTGTTTGTGAGGTTTAGATCTTTTCGCAGATAAACTTACTCTATTGGTATGAAGGTTCGTGATGTGTTCAATACAGTCCTCGTAGCACAATAGTTGTGTTCCTAGAAACCCTTGTGCAATGAAAAATTCGGCAATAAAAACAACAGGCCCTATGGGAAAAATAGGGTTAAGTGCTGACCACCCAAGATTGAACACACATTTGTAACCAAAACATTACCAAACACAATAAATTACCGTAATAAAATACGTATTTTATTATGACTATTACGTAATAAAATATTGCTAATGCTTTTGCTTCTATCGTAAGCAAACTTGTTTTTTGTCTTAATCTAATGGATTTTAATTACACTTGAGTTGTTCTTGCTATGAAAATTGTTATTTTCTCTGCATTCTTTATAATTCTCGGCGTTGCCTCATTTAGGCCTGTAGCACATGGTCTTTCATTTCGCTCAAAGCGTTTCACAATTTCATATTTTTTCTCTATTGACAGAGGCGGACTGGCCATAAGCCTTACCGGGGAAACCCCGGTGTGATTTTGGCCATAAACGCTAGTATGAGGCCACTACAAATTTTCCCGAGTAAGAATTTTTGACCCAGGCCGTCTGTTTATCGATATTGCTTTTCTTTTTCTCTCTGAATCTGTAGTGTCTTCACCAGGACGCTTCCTTTTCACACCTTTTAAGTATTTTACTCATTTTTAGGGAATAAAGCACAATTACAAAATGAGGAGCCATGCTTGATACACATAAACAAAGCTGCATGTGCAGCAACTGAATAAACAACACCGTAAAGGTGGAGACACTACGCACACCTCACATTTTACTAAAGCACATTTCTGGGGGTTAGTAACATAAAACAATAAAAACAATTTCCAGTTGCATTCCTGCTAGTGGAATCTGTTATAAACTTGGTAGTAAACTCGATCTAATTGCATTTGCGATAATACCGATAGCTGGAATTGTGTGGGTTTTTACGTTATTATGGTGAAATGTGTTTCCCCTTCACTGATATAAAAAACAAATACATTTTCAGAATCTTCTTTTCATTCCTATCGTGTTGCGTTCAGTTGGGGTGATTCTGCGTTCGACTGCCATTTCTTGTAAACACAAAGGCAAATCATGCATAAGCGAATTCGGTTCGTGTTATATATGATATCATTCCCCTATTTATAAATCGTGTATGATCAAATTCCGGTAGTGTAAATAAGTGTTATACGAGGACTAACTGTAGTGAGAAAAGGTGAGGGGGACATGCTGTATGAAGTAATGAAATTTTTGGATATGGCTACACATGGTAAGAATATACCCAGATCCTTGAAATAATGTGGCCTCGAAAATGCCACCCGCATACACACTACTCTGACTCCCTCCAGTCACTATCTGGCAGAGTAGAGGTAGCAAGATTATACACTGGCTGATCTGGAAGCCTCCTTAAGAGTTACCAATAGTTTCAGTCTGGTGTACTAACTTGTGTCCAGTCTGTGAACACGGGTTTTGATCTGTTCCCTCGAAATGTAAGGAAGATTGGATCTCGCCATGATGTACATCATAATCTCAAAAGTCATCAATCTTACTGCATGATGGAAGAGATGGGGAAGGGTTGGCCAGAACTTAGTTCTGAAGGCTAAACATGGGTTCCACCACTTCAAGCCTGCAATAAGCAAAGTGGTGGTATTGCATGGGTTTATGAGAGTAGTCTACCACCTAGTATTGCTTGGTAACACAGAAGGGCAGCATTCCTTCATGTGCTGTGGGCGCCACACCTCGACCCCTGCTTATGTTGCTTCACACCTGGGTGGTCACACACACAGTGTGCTTGCGAAATGGGGATTTTAAACCCACGATTACTAACAGTTCCAACATAGTGAAGGTGGGACTGTTAATAATACAGCAGAGTTACATGCAAAATATCCCTAGATCACATTGAAGATAGCCAGTGTCAAAGATGTATGATATATACCAATTCATAAAATTACAGGCATTATCAGTGAGGTATAATATACTGGCTGGCGATGAAATAGCGAATGTGGTATTATTAATAAATGATATTGTATTCTCTCAAGGCCCATTCACAATGAAAATTAAACATAAAAATAACATAACAAACGTTACCGTAAAATTAAGATGTCATACCAACATTCACAATTGGAACACAAACATGACTGTAAACATATCTGGTAACCATGGAAACACAACATGCTCTTCTTTCATACTTCAAAAAATTGATGTTTGCATGATGATGGATAATATAGCTGTACAGTTTATGGTTATAAATAATGACGAAGTATACACGTTAGGTGTTTTGCATCAGAAAACTTAGAAGTGCAAGCTCAGGCGATGGTGGGTTCATCCAATGAACCAGAGAAGGATTCAACAATAGGATTTCCATAACCTCTACGATTGTGTCTTGTTTTAAATAGCGTAAATAAAAGCTTGGAGTTAGCAAACTTTCATGTTAATGTCTTATGGTTAAGTTTAAGGTTACACTTATGTAATTCATTATGAATGGTTTCATTCAATAACATGGTTACAAGGTTTTATGCTTATGTTATGTTTAATTTTCATTGTGAATGGGCCTTTATTCCCGTACCGTTAATTTTAAAGCGATACTCACATCATTGTCTTAACTGTTGACGGAACCAAAAGGAAATTTAAATAAAGAGAAATGCGCACGAATGTTATTAATTTAAATATTCACCCAACGATCAATTCTGTTGTCGACCGTTTTCAACATTTTCACAGCAAAAAATTTGTTACTACTGAGTGAGCAGTGAGGTGAGAAGTATATGGATGGACAATGGATGCATAAATCATAAATGATTTATGTCTAAGAAACTGTTGTGTGAGATTACAGCGTTTGCTGATAAAGAATAAACATAATAGGTATGTGTTATTTATTTTGTGCTTATTTATTTTAATTTAGTGTAAGTAAACCTTTGGTACCCACACAAAAAGGTTTAAGTCAGGTTTCGGTCATTACAAAGTTTTTATACATTCGAAAAGAGAAAAAATAGTTTGTGCCCTGTAAGCAAAGAATTATTATTATTATTATTATTATTATTAATAGTGCTTTTTATCGCAAGCAGAAGAATGAAAGTGATAAGGAAAAATTATGAGGATCCATGCTGAAATTCGTAAAGGTGGACAAGGGTGACCTGACAGCATCAACATCAGTCGCTTCGGAATTCATTTCAGACAGTAAGGATGAAATGGAAGGTGAAAAATCAAATGACAAATTTGAAGTTCGTTTGAAATTGTGCCAAGAAATATCAGTGCCTGAATCAAGCTGTGGTGAGGATGATTTAGAAAATAATACAGTGGATTCTGGTTATTTGGGCCACCGGTTAATCGGGCAGCCGTTTATTTGGGGCAAATCTTAAAAAACAGAACCCAATCGAGAAAATAGCCAGGGTTTACTTTGCTTAATTGGGACAAAATGCCGTTTAATCGGGGCAGGAGACAGCAGCACTGAAGATTACCCTACGATTGTCTCCGACCGTACCACGTAGTTCGGTCGGATTTCTGGAGGTCACAACCATAAAACAATTAGTAGTCACCTGTTTATTGGGCTTTTGTGTTAGTGAAATCTACCATAAACTGATAGTAAACTTGATCTTATTGAATTTGTGATAATACCGACAGCTAAAATTCTGTGGGTTATTATGGTAAAATGTGTTTACACTTCTATGGAATCTTCAATCATATAAAAAAATAATTTTCAGAATTTTCTCTTCATTCCTATATTTAAAACTTCGTAATTTGTTACTCTGTTCTCACTTACGCGTATCGTGTTACTTGCAATTTGTGTGTGCCGTGTTCTTTGTTATTGATTGCTTATCTTTTTACTGTTTTAAATTTTAACCCGCACCCACAAATGACAGTGAACACAAATGACAACTAGTTTAGTTAGTATGTACATATCATAGTACATATTAATTCTTCCGAATGTCACATATCATTTAATTTTTTAATTGGTATGGTAATAAAGGGTAAATTTGTACTTAATATATCTTTACTTTTATAGCCTGTGGCGCTGTTTAATTGAATTCAAATTCAATTCACAAACGTGAATCACAGTGACCGGTGCTTATTACACATCGTATAGTGAATGGTACTTTACAATGGCGACTCCATCATAACGTGATTTGATTGTACAGTGAACCAATTGTAAAGGGGGCATTGTATTTTAAACTATTTACGCGAAACTTCGGATAATCGGGGCAGCTGCTTAATCGGGCCAAAATGCACTAGTCCCGATGTGTCCCAAATAACCGGAATCGACTGTAATTGCGTTGAATTGATGGCTGAATATAATATAGGGGATCCTTTTAGTTGGCCACCAATTATTAATAATCAGTTATTAGAATTCATAATTCAGAAGGGACCTGTAATGCAAAATATGAAATTTCCCCAAGATAACAATGGAAGATCATTTTCTGCATCACAATATATGAGACTTTTACCTAACAGTGAAAAAGTTCAAAAAAATTGGTTAATCTATTCTACAAAATTGAATAGTGTGTTTTGCTTTTGTTGCAAGTAGTAGAACGAGAGTAGAACATATGCAAAATTGTAAATAGTGGTATGAATTAAAAACACGCCTTGACAACAACTGTACAATTGACAAAGAACAACAACAGTACTTTGAATCTGAAAAAAGACAATGGCGAGCCATTACTGAAAGAATCATTGCAATTGTCCAGTTTTTAGCAGGGCAGTGTTTATCTTTCAGAGGTAAAAATGATAAATTTTATGAAACAAATAATGGAAATTTTTTTTAAATTTCCATTATTTGTTTGTTGTTGGTGAAATCTGACCCCATTATCTCACAGCATGTCAATAACATAACACAATCTCAACCTGCTAAAAGTCATATACCTCATTACTTAGGCCATGCTTTTCAAAATGAAATCATATCTGTTTTAGCAAGTGCCATAAAATCAAAAATCAAGGAATTTGTAAAGAAAGCAAAATATTTTTCGGTAATTCTCGACTGCACGCCAGATGCCAGTCACACTGAACAGACAGTATTTGTAGTAAGAACTGTAAATATTGACGCTTCTGATGTTGCAGTTTGAGAATTTTCTTCGGTTTTATCCAATATCAGACACTACAGGGGAAGGTTTATGTAATTATCTTTTAAGTGAACTCCTAACAGATTATGAATTAGATATTCAAGATATGCATGGACAATGGGGAAAAGTGCGTGGTAAGCATAGTAGCTTGCAGAGCAAAATTACGAATATAAATCCTAGAGCCTTTCTGGACGTACCTTGTGCATCTCATTCATTGAATTTAGTTGTAAATGATGCTGCAAAAGTAACATTTGAAACAGTTAATTTTTTTAACATTGTTCAAGAATTGTACATGTTTTTTTCTGCATCCCCTTACAGATGGGATATACTAAATCATAATATCATTAGATTAACATTGAAATATGTGATACAAGATGGGAGAGTAGAATAAAAGCAGTGCGACCTCTCAGATTGCAATTAAGTGAAGTCTTGAAAAGTTTAAATGACATAATAGATGATAATTCCAGAGACATGAAACCATACAGCTCAATGTTTGTTAGATCAGGTTGCGTCTTTCAAGTTCATTTGCTCAGTCGTTATACGGAACGGTATTCTGTCAAAAATTGATGTTGTAAGTAAAATGTTGAAGTGCCCTCAATCCAATATAAATGAATCTCTTAATGTTTTGAATGAGCTTTTTAATTTCTAAGTGCAGCCAGATCATTTAATAAATATATTAGGGATGCAAAAGTTTTAGCTGCAGAAGTAAATGTAGTGGCAGAATTTCCAGTTGCAAGGAGTAGAACTAAAGTTCGCCATTTTGATTATGAAAGTCCCGATGAACAAATCATAAATCCAAAAGAATTGTTTAGAATACAATTTTACCTAACAATTGTTGATACAGCCTTAAATTCCATTCAGGAAAGGTTTGAAAATCTAAATGAATATAATAACATATTTAAATTTCTTTGTGAATTTGGAGAAATGACTGAAGAGGAAATTAAAAAAAATCTTGTTTTGATTTAGATGTTTTCCTTCAAATTAATAAAGGAAGCACAAGTATTAAGGATACTCTTCAATGAACTGATAACATAGAATTTTGAGCAGTGGAATTGCAGACCCATTAAAACACTTGACATATATTACAAAAAATAACTTGATATCATTTCCTAATCTGTTTATAGCTTTGAGAATTTTTCTGATATAACCAGTTAGTGTAGCATCAGGTGAAAGGAGTTTTTCGAAACTGAAACCTACAAAAACATATTTAAGAACATCAATGACTCAAGAAAAGTTTAATGATCTAGGACTGTTAGCTATAGAAAAGGAATTGTGTGAAAGTTTAGAATTTTCAGATGTTATTGATGAATTGGCAAATAAGAAAGCAAGAGTGCAGCAGTTCTAACTTTATGGGTACATTTTGTTACTTCTGTTTGCTTTCTTGTACATTTTTGATTTGAATAAAATTAAAATGAATATATCAAATATTTTTATGGATTTTTTTTTTTTTTTTTATCACTGTCAACTATATGGAACTGTCATAAAAAACATACTAGTAAACTCCCATGGGTTGGGTTAGGTTATGAATCTACTTGCAATCCGAAATAAAATGGGGGGGTCAAATATTTCCAGGCATGCATGCGGCTAAGAGCCCAACACCCGCCCTAGGTGGTGCTTGTCCAAATGAAAAAGGAAAGGCATGGTGGATATTTTCCCTTAATTTTCCGATTCTTATCTGAAACTATTTTTGAGCTAGCCGTGTGGGTTATGGAGGAGGTAAAGCAAATCCAAGGTTTCTTATGGCTCTGATGTAGGAAATAGCATGCTTTGGCATGTACATGTTTAAAGGATATTAAATTTTCTGCGGTTGGATATCGGAGGAATATCCCCCATGCTTTTTTGTTTTGGGCTTTTCTTGCTGCTGCTACACGGACAATGCTTTCTGTAATGTATAATTGCATCATTGATGGGCTCCTGGCTGACACTTGTGATTTAAAACTCTGCTAGATGTCCCCAAAGCATTTCAGTCAGCCTTATAAAATTCCAGAGATATCCTTGGTGGCTGATACAGTGTTTTTTCTTTTTTTCATAATAAGCTACATTTGAAGTGAATAAGAAATGTGTGAAGACTAGTGTGTGCGAGTGATAGAAGAGGAGAAAGGAGCAAGGATTTAACAACACTAAGGAATTTTTAATGAAAGATGCAATAAATTCGTTTTCACTACTAACGGCTATTATTTATAACCAAATTAATGCATACACTGCAATAAGCTTCCCTGTTATGGACGTAAATTATCAAATAAAACAATTATATAAGACAATTCCAAGGGCCAATGTTGGTTGAAAACAAGTGGAAAAAAAAGCTAGTTATTTATTGGCTATTTTGTCACATCAGTGGTTTTGATTATAGTATGCTAGTTCATATGATCTTTGTTGTGCATGGTGTCTATACTATTGTTCAGAGGCCAATTTGCATGTTGCAGGCGTTTATGCACAAAATAACTCATTAGGGAAACCCAACAACCTCCAGCTAATACTGGATAACTGCAGACTCAAGTGAATAACTTTTCAAAATTTCCTACATTCTGTGATGCGATTTCAAAGTCAGACCTCTTCAAATAAGTGGTGAACCCATTATATTGTTATGGAGAATGAATCCATATGGGCAGAAGTATACAGAAGTAGTAACAGTAGTAGAGGCATATGATGCAAGAAAGCAAAGCTTACGTAACACAGCTTAAAAAAAATTCACACTTCCATTAGTTCTAAAAGTTTGTCCAGTTCCTCCTTGAATTCATTTAAGCCATCAACTTCCACGACAGATGGAAGTTTGTTCCAGCAATCAACTACCCGCTGGCTAAAGGCAAATTTCCACACATCTATTCTACATTTGAATTTATGCCCCCTCAGGTTCTGAGGGGGCATAAATTCAAATCTGAGCAAGTTGAAGAATCCCATTTAGCGTGCTCAACCCATTCAAGGCCTCATTCACCTAAATCAGATTACCTCGCAGGTGCCTAGTCTCCAGCTGTTGCGATTTGCACATCTTAGGCCTTTCTTGGTAAGAGGACACCTTCGTTCCCCTCACCAATCTTTTTGCCATTCTTTGTACTCGCTCATTCAAGAAACTCTACATCCTTCCTAAAATGAGGCTTCCAGACCTATACACAGTACTCAAGGCATGGCCTGACCATTGCCTTATACAAAGGGATAATCACCTTTTCCCAACTAGCAAAATTCCTGTATATCACTGATAATACCCCATGACCTGCTCTGGCAGCCTGTCTGCACTGCTCAGAAAACTTCATATCTGACTGCACAATTACTCCCAAGTCTTTTTCATTTTCTACCACCCTAAGTGTAGCACCACACAGTTGGTACATTTCTCTGGAGTTCCTTCTACCCATATGCAGTCCTTTGCATTTGTCAATGTTAAACTTCAGTTGTCACTTCTCAGCCCATCTGCCCAACATTTCTAGATCCCGTTGGAATAGCACACTGCCATTACTGTCATTGACAACCCTGCTAACCTTTATATCATCTGCATACGTGGACATTAAGCCAGATATATCTTCATCAGTATCATTGATAAATATACAAAATAACAGCGGGCCTGGAGTGCCCCAGGTGAACCCTGGGGCACTCCACTAATAACATTAGTCCACAAAGAGCAGCGTCCATTGATTACCACTCTCTGTCGTCTCCCACTCAAACACCCTTTTATCCATTGTAGCAACTTGCCCTTTATACCATACTGCTCGAATTTGTACAGTAGTCTTCCATTTGCAAGAGTATCAAAAGATTTCCTGAAATACAAGTATATGATATCAAAATTATTTTTTGCATTCGGTTCCTTTGTAACCACATCATAGTATCCAATCAAATTTGTCAGACAAGACTTTCCCTTAACAAACCCATGCTGTTTCTGAATTATTACTGCAATCTTGCCTAGATGAACCAGCAATGCTTCTTTAACCAGTGACTCCATTATTTTCCCCGGAACAGATGTTAAACTAACAGGTCTGTAATTACTCGTATCACCTTTTGATCCCATTTGTGAATTGGGGATACACTTGCATATCTCCAGTCTGTGGGGACTTCCCCTGAGTCCAAGGATGCTCTCATAATTAGGGCTAAGGGTTTGCTTACTTCCTTTGCTGCCTCCTTTAATATAACTGGATAGATCCTATCCACCCCAGGTACCTTTCTTATGTTTAACTTCAACAATTTCTCCTCCACTTTGCTCTCAGTTATTACAAAGTCATTAAGCTCCTTGTTTGAATTTAATAAGCTTCTGTCCTTCATTTCCCTAAGCAGGGCCGGCTTCAGGGTGATCGAGCTGTGCGGCAGCACAGGATGCCAAAATTTAGGGGTGCAAAATGCTGCCTCACAAATTCAATGATTTGTTGTAAATGTCAACTTAATAGGAAATTGGAGAGGGCACACCAAAAATCTTTCACAGGGTGCTGATAGACCTGGAACTGGTTCTGTCCCTAAGGAATTCATGTGTAAACGTAGATGCAAAATACTCATTCAGTTTGTCAGCTATCTGAGCAGGATCATCAACAGTCACACCATCGATATCAAGTGGACCAATCAAATTCATTCCCTTCCTGCTAGAGTTTATATAAGTAAAGAAGTCCTTGCTGTTTTTCTTAGCATCCATTGCCACAGATTTCTCGTAATCTGCCTTTGCCTGCCTAACCTCCTTTGTGATTTGATTACAGACTAGCTTATATCTGCCATAGGCTTCTGTGTCGCTTGATAATTTTTATGCATCTCATGCATTTTTCTTATCTGTCAGAGTCTATTTCATCTGACATCTATTTAGGCCTAAACTTTGAACAGTATTTCTTAATCAGTATGAAAAAACCTAGTAGCTTCCACAATTAATTCATTCTTTTGTTGATGTTGTAAAGGCTTCACGTTTTGTGCATGGCTAGTAAAACACTAAACCAAGAATTTTATGGATAATTTAATTTCACAGAATTTGGTTTTCCTTTTAAATCATAAGAAGTAGTGTAAAAAATAGTAAACAACTAATAATGATAATGCCAAAAAACAAAAGTTGGGGGGAAAGTGTAATCTAATTTTATTTTTAATGTTGTTTTACACATTTTGTTTCAAATATGAAGTGGAAGTAGGTTATGAAACATCATGTTGATTACACATTTACTGAAATAGTAGAATGCGTCTGATTCCAGCTGAAGCTAAAGGAAATGTGGTATAGCTTAATGTTGCAGAAATACAGTAAGCCCCGTGAATAGCGGGGGTTACGTTCCTGAGAAATGCCGCGAATACCGAAAATGCGAATACTGAGTTATGGCTCCCATAGTAATAAAGGGGTTCCGTTCCAAAGTATGAAATATATAAGAAAAACTAGTCTAAAATTTTGTCTATGTATGTATTATATGTACCTTCATAATATGACTATGTACATAGTCATATTATGAAGGTACATATGGCATCGAAATGAAAATAAGAAACAATTTAATATTAAATGTAATATTTATTAGAAATTTCAAACACATCTTTCAATCCAGTGCTTTTGCTTTAGCTAAAAAAACTTATTCCGCCAGTCCTATCACCAGTTTTGCTAAAGTGTTGATAAAGGTGTTTTTGCCTTTTCACGAATGATGAAAAGGGGAATTTTATTTTGAGTTCGGTCTTCTATCCACAGATTTAAAGCCTTTTCCATTTTTTCTAATTTAACATCATGAGTTACAGAGCAAATTTTTGAAGCAATTAGCGTGTTTTCACTGACACTACATATTTTTTATTCCGATCTTTTGATTGATCGTACCGTTGACTCATTGATTTTATATTGTTTTGCCACTGAGGAAACATTTTCACCATTAGAAATTTTGTCTAATAACTCAATTTTATTCGCCAATGTCATCACCTTATTTGATATTTTCACATTTCCCTTGTTATTCGTAGCCATATTTTTGTACGGGTTAGAAAGAACTTGTCCAAATAAAGTCACTTTCTTCCGTTAACACACTCAAAAAAGTCTGTTTTACACTGCAAAATGGTAGATTTATTCACTTTTGTAAGCATATCAATTAATAAATTGATAAATTTATTCAATTTATAAGCATATAACGACGAAACCTTCCATGGCAAGCGCATAACACATACTGAACAAGGATTAGAATGAGAAACATCCACGCTCGCGATTTTGTCACCCCTCTCCCCCCACCCACTGAGCGCTGTTTTGACTGGGAAAGATAATTTTAGCCACGCCCATGTTTTTTTATGGCGGAAAATGTTCACGGCGCTTTAAAATTCACATTTTTTTAGGTTTCATTTTATATTAAATCAGCGAACGTGAATACAGATACCGCGAATAGCAGGGGTTTACTGTACACTCATCCAATATGAAGTAATGTTACATTATCTTTTATATTGTAGAAGAAAAAAATGTTCCTGCGATTGTAAATGGTATAACATATAATACTGACTTGCAAGAAAAGGTAGACATTAAAAGTATGAGAAATGAATGTTGTAGAGCGTGGCAAAATACCTGGTCTACCTCTACCTTGGGTAGGGAGACCTTTTAAGTTTTTTCCCAAGGATTACGACAAGAAAATGGACTGGTTCAATCCTGGTTTATACGTTACGTTTTTATATACCAGTCATGGAAGTCTTAACTTTAAATTGTTCTCACTAGGATTAAGTAACACTCCTCTCTGTAGTTGTGGTGCTCAAGAAACTGTTGAGCACCTCGTCTTTCATTGTCCCCTGTACGATGATTTAAGACTGGACTTTCAACTTCTCACAAATGTATTTGACTGCTCTGAACTGCCAAGATTGGTTAACTGTTCTGAATATTATACTGCCTTCTCCACTTATGCAGAGAAATTGTTTAAACGGAGGAAAAGAATTCTTGCTCCTGAGGTTCAGTAAAATGCTACTGTTTCTTTGGATTACTCTTACCTGATGTATTGATCAGTCTGCTGGACTCCGAAGCCCAGTATTTATTTATGTACCATCATTGTATATAGTCTTTATGTACCATCACTGTATATAGTCTTTTTATGTATAATTAATCATTGTACTTTTCATGTATAATTAATCATTATAAATTGTACACAATGAATAGATTACTTTCAGCGGCAACTAGGAGAAACCCTGGAGCCTGCCAAAAAATAATAAAATACTTTGACTTCTACACTCATCACAGAATTCTTAATCACAAAATATTTTTTAACTGTGAGAGGACAATCAAGGATAAAAAGTTCATTTTGTGTTTGTTATTTATAGTTTTCAAGACCACAATCTCCACAACAACTGAAGAAAACATTACACTTTTAATTTTTTTTGTAGCAGATCTTGGAACCAATGTTCAATGGGTATACCTTTTGGTTTGGTTCAGTTACTGTCTAGAGAACATTATATAAATACCTTGTAGGATTTAGAAGACAACTAACCACAGCTATGATTCCATAGCTGCTACTTTTTGCCATTCAAAAAAAGCTGGAGATCAGGCACTTGTAAGAAGGAAAACAGGCAGAAAACAGGAAGTTTTTTTAGAAAAAGCAGGGGTTTTTTTTCAAGTCCACACTGAACTAGAAATTAAATTTTTTGGGCAATATACAGCCACGAGATACTTTACCGGTACAGTATGCTTTTAAACATTACCTTACCTAACATTTTTCTGTCTGTGAATTTCTGCTTGGATATTGTATTAGGCATCAGCCATTTTTTATTGCTTGCAAGAATCTACTGATGCAGACTTTGCCCTCTTTAGAAATAGTGTGTCAAAGTTTTGTTCATAACAATAGCTCTGGTGCCTAGACTTGGCTATTAGGAGCATTTTCAATGCATCATCGGAAAGAGAACATCTGAACTTAGTTTTTGATTTTTTAACCAGGTTGAATATTCTCTTCCAATCAGCGCTGCTATGAGGAATTGTTAAAATGCAAGGAATGATTTGGGATAGCCTGTTATATTGCAAGATTCTTCTTCATTTGATTGTCAGTTCTCCAGCCACAGGGCCACTGCACATAAATGTTTTGTTTCTTTCATAATAGCATCTGTATGTTCTCACACTGAAACTGAAGAACTGATGCTGTAAGCCATGTACTGCTTCATTTATTTCTTTATCTTTAATGAACCAAGAAGTACTGGAAACTCGTAAATAAATAAATAAAGAAAAAGCTCAACATATTACCCATTATTTTTGAAAAATATTGGACATATTTTTGTTTTTACTTTATTTTATTAATGAAGTGAGAATAAAATATTGAAGTTGGTATATTTATAATACATTTAATAACAATCACAATATTAATACAATACACTAAATGCTCCTAAATGTAAGGATATGCATTTAAACACAAAAGCAAGTGATGTACAAAAAATAGATTTAAACAGCAAGTATGTAAACTGAATAAATTTTATTAACACATTACATAACAAAAAACAACTTACCGTATATTCTGACTTAAGTTGATTTCTATTTTTTGCTTTGAAAATTTGTGTTTAAAACTTCTTTTGACAAGCTTTCATGTTAGAAAAATCATCAATTAGCTGAGACATCAATATTTTCTACCCTTTCTGCTTCTATGCTTAAAAAGGCTAAGCGAGACAGTTGTTCTTGACTCGTGGTATTTCTAAAATAATTTTTATTAACTTCAGCTTTGAAAATCTTTTCGTTGTTGCCACGGTTACTGGAATTGTCAAAAAAACAATTAGCCATGAACACACTTCACTTCAGTGTAACTCTTGCTCATATCATAATACCGCACGAACACTAGTTCAGCCAATCCTCTCATTGTGTTAATTTTCTCAATTTCTCTTTGGAGCATTTTGACGAAAAGTAATAACTGAGGAGATAAAGATTCAGATAAATCAGGTGAATATTGATTTTGTATGCGAGATTTGTTTTGCATGATTTATTCGTCTGTCACGTTCAGTAATATTTTCAGTGTTAAAAATGAAAATAAGTCAGCAATAGTTTTCAAACCCTTGAATCTGTGTTTTAATTGATTGATTACAATGTTAATTATTCTATAAAGGACATTAATTTAGAAACAATCCTGTAAATTTTCAAATCTGTGATCTACAAGTTCGCTGTAAAATTTTTTTATTATTCATTTTCTTTTATTTTTAAAATCAGTTTGAGTACGTCATTATTTTTGCTATAATAGTTGCTTCCTTCAAAAAAATAATTTAAAATTCATTTAGCTGTTTTACTGTAGCTGTAGCTGTTTTACTGTGAAAAAAGACATTTCCAAAAGTGCTGCTGCCTGAGCAATATCTAAATCCTTTCTTTGTAGAAATTTCAATGCCAAATTTATATTCGAAAGAACCTTTTCCATTATTATAGTAATAACAACAAATTCAAAATTTTGCATATTTTGATTGTTTCTGTTTTTCTAATTTTTTTTTTGTAGTAACCAAAATGATTTTGTTTAAAATTTTCAGAATATCCATATATTGTTGTTTTATTGCTATTAATGATGAAAGACAGACCAGCCCACTGTAGGGTTTAGCTTTTTTAAAGTAACGTCTGATTCACCACAATATGAGATAGTAAGTCCCAATGATTGATGCTATGTCCAAAAAACACAGATGCTTTGTACAACTGCAAAATACTTTGATACATCTGGGATACCATTAACTGTATCATTCCATCACTAAGTTGATGTTATAAGCCGCACAATGAACATACAGTGGCAGACCAAAAAACTGCATCACCTTAAAAAAAAGTAACATTTGTAGTGAAATGTATAAGATATTGTTCGATTACAGTCATTTTGTTTGTCACAAAGCAAAGGTATTGCATCAGAAACACTCCCATTGCATCAGACACTAATTGCAAGGTATTGCATCAGCCGTTTCTATAAATACGGTGTTGGAAGGGCATAAATGCTCATCAGTATCCTGTTTTGCGGAGGTGTAAGCATGGCTCCATATGTTCAGTTGACACCAAGGAAAAAAGTATAGCTGTTGCTCTGTCCCAGGAAGGGCTTTCTACGCGTGCTATCGCTGATAAAATAGGCTGCCACCAGTCAACAGTATCCCAGGTGTTGAAATTAAAGTGCAAAACTGGTGATGTGAAGAAAAGACCTGTATCAGGCCATAAGAGAGTGATTACGCCTTCCCAAGATTGATATTTGAAATGGCTATGCCTTTGTAATCGCCATGCTAGTGCTCCTGATCTAAAAATGGACTTTGAGATGGCCTCTGGTGTTGAAATACGTGCATGAACAATCCAAAGATGGCTTTCAGAATGTGGTCTGCATGCCTATTGGCCCAAGAAAAAGCCTTTGTTGACCCAACAAATGAGGAAGAAGCAACTTGCTTGGGCTAAAATGCATGTAAGAGCAATGGGAAACCATCTTTTCTGACGAATTGAAATTCAACCTGCATGGCTTGGATGGGAAGCAATATGCCAGAAGATGAAAATCAGAGGCATACTATCCTGACTGCATAACACCGACTATAAAGTTCCCTGCTGGGAACTTTATAGTTGGTCAGATGGTCTGGGGATCCATAACAAGCAAAGGGATGGGGCAGATTAAGTTTATTAACAGAACAGTGAATGCAGAAACCTACACTGCTATCTTGGAGGAGTGCCTGAAACCAGTTATTAGGATCACCATACACAGACATCCAAAACTTCCTTTTGTCAACAGGATTTAGCACCTTGCCACACAGCAAAATTGGTAAGTTTTATGCTATTTAGATATATAATGATGAGTTTGTCTTCTTGTCTCACAAGGCTTAGAACATATTTACACCAATGTTTTCCCTCGTTTTTCTCCCTTAAGGTGTAGTTATACCTCAGAAATGCTGCATTACAGTGTTGGACTGCCCCTGCCAGTCAACATTTGAACCTTAATGAAAGTTGCTAGTACATAAGTCGTCTAAAATTGCTCAGAAGAAGCCAACAAGTAAGATTCAACTGCAGGAGACCATTGTAAGGGTGTGGTACCAAGAAATTGGGCAACCATATATCTCTAAGTTTATTAACTCTATGACAGATCGTTTCAAGGCTCGAAGAGGAAAAACAAAATACTGAGGACTTATTTTCTGATTTACAGTACATAATACTATTATATGTTAACTTGTCATTTCAGGTTGTACACGTAAATGCAATAAAATGTATGTTTGATTGTCATGATTTCTCATATTTCCATTAATTATACATTTTACCCTTTGGGAAGATATTTATGGCAATTAGGTATATATCAGGTGGAGTCTTTTTATTGGATTTCATTCACAGAGATATATATCCCATCTAACAAATGCACTTCAAACATTTCTGCAACCCACAATGCAGTGCAAAACACATTATTTGCAAAATTCACAAGTGATGCAGTTTTTTTGTCTGCCACTGTATGGTGCATTTGGTTTTATTTCTTTTATGCAGGTTTGTACCCCAAAATAAACCCTACTCATTGTGTTAGCCCCATCACCTTGGCCCTGACATTAGAAAGATACAAATTATTTGACTGCAGTTTTTCAAATAGTCATTGTTATACCTGCAGCAGTTTGTTTTGTTATTTGGTTTTTAGGAGAATTAGCAATTAAGGCCATATTGCTCAGGGGATATGCAGTGGTCATTCTCTGACCTTTCCGCATCTTCCATATTTGGTGGTCACGGGACCTGCAGTAGTTTGATTGGCTAGGTGAACAAAGCCAAGAAAAGACTCCTCGATTTCTAATCCTGTAGGTTTATTTCCAGTATCGCTGTTTAAAATTTTATTGTATTGACAGATAATGCTCAGCTGATGTTTTTTTTTTTTTTGAAATGTCCTGAGAGGCACAACACGAGTTGTGTCTAATATGACAGAAAAGAAAGAAGTCTTTTATTTCATTATTAATTGCTTTTTTAAATGTAAATTCAACACTTGTCTCATAGTATTATCATATTCAGCTAAAAATTTTACATCAGACAAAAAGTTTCCATTGTATGTATCTTTCAAACTCTCTTGGTCACCTCAGAATGTGAATGAATTTTTTGATAAGTTGCTCCAAACCTTTATGCCAAAAATTACATTCTTGTCATAAATTCTCTTCTACATTTTTTATCATTTGTTTGCCATGCATAATTGCTTGACACAACTAGCCTCTGTATGTGACAAACTTGCCTCATGGTCTTTAATTTTATTGGATAAATTTTGTCAATTCTTTATTCCTTTTATCCATCCAACAGGGTTCAACAGTACACTACATCTAACTTTGGGGAATAACACAACCAAAATCTGTTCATTTTAAGATGTGATATATTTATTGTTTTGTAATAGCTTTCTGAAAACCTGTTGCTATGATTTTTTGGGAAGGGGCCGTTAGGTCTGCAAGATCCATGATATATATATCTGTTCATATCTGTTATTATGTCTGGATAATTAGCAATGTCACTTGGATATTGTTCACTAACTAAATTTTCTAATAGTTCTAGTTTATTGGTGTTTGGTTTTTTACATTTATATCTGTAGTTTGTGCTGAAAAAGATGATGTTGCAGATACTGAACCTGATGTTGTTCAGGTTCAGTATCTGCAGTCAACAGTCACGAGCAGTTATACAGAAAGACAAATGATACTGAAACTGAAGAATAGTGATGGTGTACTTATAAATTGCAGAGAAGGCATAATTCAAATAGCAGAAGACTACTATAAATTGTATAAGGAGTGAGGGAATGATGCCAGCAGTGGGGAAGATGTATCACAAATTAGCAACACATACGACATACCCGATATCCTTTCTGATGAGGTAAAACATGCATTAAAGAAAATGAAGAATCAGAAAGCCCCGGATGAAAATGAAGTTACATTAGAGTTGTTAAAATTGGGAGGAAGATACATAACACAGAAACTGGCAAGACTCTTCACAAAATACATTAAGGTGTGACACCTAAGGAGTGGAATAATGCAATCATAATTTTGCTGCATAAGAAAGGAGATAAATCAGAAATTGGAAATTATAGACCAATTAGCTTGTTGTCCCACATCTACGAGTTGTTCACAAGGGTCATTACTAACAGAGTAGAAAGAATACTTGATGAGAATCAACCAAAAGAGCAAGCTGGCTTTAGGACAGGATTCTCAACTATGGATCACTTTCATGTAATATCGCAGCTAATGGAGAAAGCAAATGAATATAACACACCATTATGCCTAGCATTTGTGGATTATGAAAAGGCATTCGATTCCATACAGCATAAGGCAATGTTTTGGGCACTGGAAAGACAAGGCATGGATACCCCATACATTATGATTTTGAAGAAAATATATGAGAATGCTACCTCCTTTATTACACTACACAAATACAGTAGCAAATTTAAAATTGAGAAATTAGTTTGACAAGGAGACAATATCTCCAAAGTTGTTTACTGCTGCTCTTGAGAAAGCTTTCAGAAGATTAGACTGGCAGTAGAAAGGAGTCAATGTGAATGGAGAGTACCTAAACCATGATCCCAAAGAATTAGAGGAAAATCTTAATCAGTTATGCAGAGTTAGTAAGGATTTTGGACTTAAGATGAATATGGCTAAAACAAAAGTAAAGATATACAACTATGCCACAGAAAGGGATATAATCATTGAAGGAGCAGTAATTGAAAATGTGGATACATATAGTTACCTGGGACAAGTCATCAGCTGTAATAATGATAAATGGCTGGAAGTCAAGAGAAGAATAAATTTCGGATGGATAGCATTCAGGAAAATAGTCACATACGGAGGAGCAATATCCCAATTGAAAACAGCTGTGATTATTATGATGATGAAAGGGCTTTTTTAGAATTTATTTTTTTCTAATCGTCCCCTCCCATGAAATTTTAAACAAGAAAATACTTTATACTTACTCTTTTTATTCAATGGGATCCCTGAGCCTGATGCTTCTTAGCTAAAAGTTCAATGTTCGGTATGATGTTGGTAAGTTTAATTCTTATGTCTCCTCTTGAACATATATCAATTCTGTTTCTTTCCTTTGTTAATATTTTATTTACTGTACTAAAACCACTTTCAATCATATAACAAAGTACTTGGGCCATTTTAGACCACATTGTTGGATAAAGAAGTTTAGTTGTTGTTTTTTAATCCCACAACTCAGCCATTCCACCTTTTTTGAATTTATATTTGCATTCTTTGTTACATTTTAATTCAATGAGTTCTTGAATTTCTTCACTAGAAGACCCAGAATCGCATAAAATTGGATCCAACATCCATAGCTTCACTTCAAAAGAAATTAAATCTGAAAATCTATTTTTCATTACATCTTTTAAAGAATACAAATGATCTGAATAATTCTTAAGATCATTCTCAGTGAGAGAGAGATTTATTGATTTCAGCTAACTCTTGCATACTATGAAATTGTTTTCTCATTAAATTACTTTCAAATACAGTAAACCCCTGCTATTCACGGTCGCTGATTTAATATAAAATGAAACCTAAAAAAAAATGTGAATTTTAGAGTGCCGTAAGCATTTTTGGCCATAAAATTATCTTTCGCAGTCAAAACAGCGGGTGGGGGGGGTGACAAAATCGCGAGCGTGGATCTTACTAATCCTTGTTCAGTATGTGTTATGCGCTTGTCATGGAAGGTTTCGTTGTTTGCTTTTAATCTATATGCTTATAAATTGAATAAATTTATCAATTTAACAATTCGATAATTGTAGATTTCTTAAAATACCATTTATAATTGACTTAATATGATAGCATAGCTTAATTTATTATGGTACTCACCTTTTTTTATAATCTGCAATTGATGTTTGAATAGGGTGGATGATAATTTTAATTTAAATTGGGAGTAAGTAAGTTGGGGTTTTAAAAACAGAAGTTAAAATATGCGCAAGGAAGTAGAAGTGCATGTCTTCATCCTTGGTTGTCAATATTAAAGTTGAAAATAAATGGTTAACACTGGAGGCCAATAGCCATAACAAGTGGCTTTCGTTATCCACGTCTTCAGTTGGCAATGATGGCAAACGCGTGTATTTAAGAAAGCTAAGTTCCCGTGATGCTCCTGGTTACATGTGAAAATCTCAGGTGCACGAGATTCCAAGCCGGTGCCGATGTTGTAAGGTAGTTTGGTGTATTTAATACTTGGAGATTGGAATGGCGGCGGAACCATTCTATAACTAAGGCGTCATATTGGAAAATTTTAAAACTGGATTTTATTTGATAATGGGAATGGCTGAGTCTACTAAGGGGGTGTGATTGTGAGATTGAACATGTGATGCTAATTCTGTGTTGGTTTGACCTGTCCTAAAGCTGTTGTAGTGGTAATACGCACGTGTGTTTGATGTTTTAATAGAACCATATTTTGAAGTTGTGCTACCAATGTAACTAAACAACACTTAAGTAACTTACAAAAAATACGTAATAATCCAAATATTATAGTTCAAAAAGCCAACAAAGGTGACACCATAGTAATAATTAATAAAAAATAAATACATAGAAAAAATGGAATCGATACTCTCCGACTCAGAAACATATAAACTAGACAATACATATAATATTTCTAAACATAAAAATAAACTAGACATCATTCTAAGGAAATCAAGGTCAAACAATGAAATCAACCTACACATCTTACAACAAATTGGCATCCGGAACAACATTTTACCGCATATATTTGGAATCACCAAACTTCGTAAACCCAACCACCCACTACGACCTATAATATCTTTCAGTAAATCAGCCTTCACTAATTTATCTTCCTTTCTAGTTAAAATCATTTGCCCCCTCACAAGATTTTTGAAATTCAAAGTAAACAATGTATCAAATGTTTCCTTCCAAACATTTGATAAAATAAAACACATTACAATACCCAACAATGACATAATAGCATCATTCGATGTAGTCTCATTGTACACTAATGTACATTTACCTTCAACATTACAAACTCTACGTAATTTCTTAATAGATGACAATACCTTATCCAATCGCACTTCCCTTCAATTAGATGCTAGATATTTCCGATTTCTTAATCAGATATAACTACAAACATACGGACTACCTATGGGATTAGGGATCTCAGCCCCCCCCCCTCTGAAATTTAACTAGCTTCAATAGAAAACTATGTACTACAACCATACTCCCCAGATATAAAATTATTTATATGCTATGCAGATGACATCTTTTAATAGCAAAATCCACAATAGACGATCTTTTCATTAAATTTAACTCGGTACACAATAGATTAAAATACACCCTAGAATTTGAATAAAACGGAAAAATCAATTTTCTGAACTTCACCATATATAGGAATGACACCAAATTAGGACCAAGAATTTTTAGAAAAAATACCCATACTGGAAAGTACCTACATTTTGATTCGCACCACCCCCTTAACATAAAAAAAGCCGTTCTTTATAATCAGATTTACAATGCTATAAAATACAGTTCTACACAAAACGATCTTAACCATGAACTTCTATATCTTACAACAAAATTCATATCTAGAAGGTATCCTACTCAATTAATTCAACAAACCATTTCCACCGTCCAAAATAATATTAACAATCCACCCAAACACACCTCTAATAATAATTTACGTATTATCCTACCTTACCATAGTAATTTTTGCAATCAGTTTCGCCGCATATTCAAAGGTACTGACATCACCCTCACATTCGCAACTTATAATAAACTCGGCTCATTATTTAATTCATACAAAGACACAAAAATATCGTATCAGCGATATGAACAATATTATTTACCTAATAAAATGTCAACCTAACTGTAATGCATGTTACAATGGTAGCACAACTTCAAAATATGATTCTATTAAAACAGTGCTTCTCAAAGTGGGCGATATCGCCCCCTGGGTGGGTGTTTGAATTATCCACGGGGGCGTTAGACATGAAAGGGAGAGACGGGAGCAATAGTCATGAAAGGGGGTGACAGGGGGCAGAGGAGCACCATCAATGATTGGCCGTTACAAGGGTTTTATGGCTTATTTAAAAAATGCTGTGCCAAATATTATTACTGTTCATTGTGTCATTCAGCATTTAGTTGTGAAAAAACTTGGTGATCAACTGCACAATTCTCTACAAACTGTTATTACTGCTATAAACAAAATTAAAGCACATTCTTTGAATGATCGTATATTTTGAAAGTTTTGGGATCAAAACAGTGAAGATTTTGAACGATTGCTACTTCACTCTGAGGTTCGGTGGCTTTCAAAAGGCAACTGTCTCAACAGATTTTATGAACTCTTTGATACTGTTATCGAGTTTTTTGGAGATAGAAACAACAACAATCATATTTGCCATGTGACTTTATTTTATTGATGGTTTTAATAATGACCTCAAGAAAATGAAAACTGATATTGCTTATCTTGCAGATTTATTTACTAGATTCAACTCAATGAACTTACATTTACAAGGACAAGATGTAACTCTTATTAAGGCAAAAACTCAAATTTCAGCATTTATTTCAAAATTAAAGCTTTTTATGCGCAACGTAGGACGACGTGAATTGTATCAATTTCCAAATCTGTTGGAAATAGAGAAAAAAGAAAAAAAATAGCTGATGAAACTCTACTAACTTTTTGTAATCATCTAGAAATGTTGCACAGAGATATGCAGGAAAGTTTGAAGATCTCCTTAATTTGAAAATTCCAGATTGGGTTATAAATCCTTTTTTAAATAATGGTGATGGTGAACGTTTTCTAGAAGAAGAATTGACTGAGTTACAAAATGAAGTTGAACCGAAGCCAACATTTCAAAATTCATATCAGGAATTTTGGTTACAAAAGAAAATTCCTGACCATTATATCCTGCATTGTGGGGAATTGTAAAAAAAATTACTTATTTCTTTTCCAACATCATATCTAGTCGAAACTGGTTTCAGTGCTGTATCTCAACTGCTGACAAAACAAAGAAATTGTCTGGATGTTATTAAACGGGGCAATTTACAACTTCTACTTACATTAAACCTAATACTGATAAGCTAATAAATCTCTACCAAGCTCATCCACCACATTAAATATTAAAATATGATTAACTATTTCCATTAATATTATGACTTATTCATGTAATTAAATTTAATTTTTATGACTTAATTTAAGTGACTATATCTGACTTTATATAATTGTAATTTTTTACGAAGAAGGAATAAAGGGCAGTAAATAGTTTTCTTTACAATTCACACACATACATGCAGGCTGCATTTACGTTTTTGGAGGCAAACAGACAAATATTCATTTCAGTTACTTAGCTTCACTTTATATTGGTGGGCTAAAAAAAAGGCTTTTTTTTAGGGTGGCGGTGATCCAAAAAAGTTTGAGAAGCACTGTATTAAAACATCAAACACGTGCGTATTACCACTACAACAGCTTTAGGACAGGTCAAACCAACACAGAACTAGCATCACATGTTCAATCTCACAATCACACCCCCTTAGCAGACTCAGCCATTCCCATTATCAAATAAAATCCAGTTTTAAAATTTTCCAATATGAAGCCTTAGTTATAGAATGGTTCCGCCACCATTCCAATCCCCAAGTATTAAATACACCAAACTACCTTACAACATCGCACCGACTTGGAATCTCATGCACCTGAGATTTCCACATGTAACCAGGAGCATCACGGGAACTTAGCTTTCTTAAATACACGCGTTTACTCTCAACCCATCACTGCCAACTGAAGACGTGGATAGCGAAAGCCACTTGTTATGGCTATTGGCCTCCAGTGTTAACCATTTATTTTCAACTTTAATATTGACAACCAAGGATGAAGATGTGCACTTCTACTTCCTTGCGCATATTTTAACTTCTGTTTTTAAAACCCCAACTTACTTACTCCCAATTTAAATTAAAATTATCATCCACCCTATTCAAACATCAATTACAGATTATAAAAAAAAGGTGAGTACCATAATAAATCAAGCTATGCTATCATATTAAGTCATTTATCAATTTATAAATTGATAGCTTACAAAAGTGATAAATCTACCATTTTGCAGTGTAAAACAGACTTTTTTGAGTGTGTTAATAGAAGAAAGTGACTTTATTGCGGACAAGTTCTTTCTAACCCGTACAAAAATATGGCTACGAATAACAAGGGAAATGTGAAAAGATCAAAGGTGATGACATTAGCGACTAAAATTGAGTTATTAGATAAAATTTCTAATGGTGAAAGTGTCTCCTCAGTGACAAAACATTATAAAATCAATGAGTCAACGGTACAAACAATGAAAAAATCCGTTGTAGTGTCCGTGAAACCGCGCTAATTACTTCAAAAATTTGCTCTGTGACACGTGATGTTAAATTAGAAAAAATGGAAAAAGCTTTAAATCTGTGGATAGAAGACCGAACTCAAAATAAAATTTCATTAAGTTCACTCATCATCCGTGAAAAGGCAAAACTCCTTTATCAACACTTTAGCGAAACTGGTGATAGCACTGGCGGGATAAGTTTTTTTGTAAACAAAGGCGCTGGTTTGAAAGATTTGTTTGAAATTTCTAATAAATATTACATTTAATATTAAACTATTTCTTATTTTCATTTCGATGTCATATGCTTGCATTTCGCTATGTACATAGTCATATTATGAAGGTACCTATAATACATACATAAACAAAATTTTAGACTAGTTTTTCTTATATATTTTATACTTTGGAACGGAACCCCTTTATTACTATGGGAGCCATAACTCAGTATTCGCAACATTTCTCAGGAACGTAACCCCTGCGAATAGTGGGGGTTTACTGTATTACAATTAATATTAAATTGTTTCTTATTTTCATTTCGATGCCATATGCTTGCATTTCACTATGTACTGTATATGTACTCATATTATGAAGGTACATATATATGCGGTATTTCTCAAGAACATAACCCCCACGAATAGTGGGGGTTTACTGTATTTCCAGTTTTTCAGTGAAGGCTTTTAATACGCATTTGCAGTCTATCATCGTAATTAATTTCCCTTGAAGTTGAAGTGATACTTAAGTTTTTGAAAAATTCAAGCCATATGTTGTTTTTGTGTTTGCTGATCTTCTTTGCTAAATCTGTGTCTCCTTCACTTTCTAAAAAACTAATTATCATATCAAAAAGGTTTACAAATCTTGTTAGACAGTTTCCTTTAGAAAGCCATCTGACTTCTGTATGTAAAAGAAACTCACATGCTGTTCTTCATTATCAACACACAATTTTCTGAAACGGCAATCATATTTGCCATGTGACTTTATTTTATTGATGGTTTTAATAACTATACTGAGAGATTGATAAAGAATCGGACTAATATTTTTTGCAACCAGATGATGTCAGTGCACAATGCAGTGTATTGCAAGAACTTTGGGGGGCATACTTCCTTTAGGTGGGCTATAAAACCTTTATGTCTTCCAACCATGGAGGTAGCACCATCAGTGGCACAGGATACCAAATTTTCCAATGGTATGTGTTTTTTTTTTTTTTTTTTTTTTTAATCAAACCATGTTTTTACAGCAGCAAAAATGGATGCTCCAGTACAGCCAAGTTTCTATAGATTTTACAAACAACACCTCTTCTTGCAATTCACAATCATCATTGAAATAACGAATGCCAGTAAAAGAGCCTTATTGTCTGTCAGTAACTGTGGATTCATCAATTTGAATAGAAAATTTACTCGTTTTTAGTTTGTCAATTAGCTGCTCTTCAATGTTAACTGGCATCTCGTCAATTTGTCTTCGAATTGAATCGTTGCTCAATGGCAATGCTTTTAAAATGAATCACTGTTGAAATTACCGTCTCTAATGTGGGTTGTATAACAGTCTCAGCAACTTTATGAACACTACCAGTTTTTACAATGATTTTTGACATTTTATAAGATGCAACGATTCCATCGTTATTTGTTTTTCTTAAATAAGAAGAAACTGTGTTACATTGCTCAAAACTCTGTTTAAAATTTTTAAAATATTCAATATGTTTACCAGTTTTATCAGGATGTTTCCTTTTTAAGTGATCTTAAAGTCTTGATGGTTTCATAGCCTCATTTGAAAAAAAAAAAAAAAAAAACTATTACACATAAGACAAGTCGTCTTGAGTCGAATGAGCTTTCAATAAAACCATAAGCTAGTTATTCATCCAGGTACTGTTGACGCTTTTTCTTTTCAGCACTTGACATGATTTATGATGGGTTGAATAACTACAAAAAATTAAATAATAAAATAAACTATTTTTATTTAACTCTCATAGCCCATGTCACCCACAAAAGCACTATGGATGAAAAATAAACAACTTCCACAAGGAAACAATAAATCAATACTAATTGTCACTTACAGCAATAGACTGAAACATTTCCTCATCCCATCCATACCTCATATATTGACCAATGAAACAAAAGAATAAATAAATAAACCATGCCCACCACACTGCCGCCATGGTTTCAGCTGTTAGAAAGGGACAAACGGCAAGGATTGCAGAGACATTATCTCTGAAAGCACTTAGGCATTTAATGCCTATGAAAAGCAAAGGTGGTTGAATTAAACCATGCCCACTATCTTCCTTTTATCAAAATTTTTCACTCACTCCTAATATAATAAACCTATATGTTAAAAATCAGTTGTCTATTGGGAAAAGAAAACCCAATGAGAGAAATTAAATATTAAGGAATAAGATATCATTGGGTAGGATTGAACTTTGGAGGACCACAAACCAATAAAGCAAATGAAAATCTCTGTGATTGGCTGAATTTTTTGTTTCGTTTCCAAAGTTACTTCTTCAAGTAACTTTGCAACAAATTTTCCCACCAAATGAAAACAGAACAAATACATATAAAAGAGTTATAAAATGTATTATTTATGGCCAGCGACAAAGTCTGGGTCCTGTTTTCTGTTTAGAAACAAAGCAATAGACAAGGGTAGAATGTTGTTGTGAAAATGGCAAATGAACTTCAAAACCATAAATTTAAAGAAACTGCATGCTTTGGAGTGATTGAAGTAGATGCTATACCCTGCCTGGTCATTGTTTAATCCACACTCTGAACAATGGCGCCTCCGTAGCCAGGTGGGAAGGAGCAGCAGTGCGTAGCACACGCTTCTTGATTAGACCGGGGTTCAAGCCCGTCACCACCAAATACGGAGGATGCGGAAAGGTCAGGCAATGACCACCGCATATCTTGGAGCAATATGGCCTTAGTTGCTAATGCTCCGAAAAACCAAATAACTAACAAACAAACAAACAAACAAACAAACACTCTGAACACCATGGGATAAACATTAATTACAGAAAGGGTTCCTCCCAATGCACTGATCAGTTTCAGAATGTCATTGACATACATGAGGATCAAAGGATCTGAAATTTATATGTTCTCTGGTCAGCATAGTAATAACACATTCGTAGTCCTTGTAGTTTTTTGTTTCAGATAAAAACAAAAAAAAGACATATCTAGCATGAAAGATGCTAAAATGACAACGCTGGCCATAACGAAACTGTTATGTGACAAATTTGTGTATTATAAAATTTGTAAACAATCTTTTCATGAAGGAATATCATATTGTAAACAATAGAATAAAACTGATGGCGCCTCCGTGGCCAGGTGGGAAGGAGCAGCAGTGCGTCGCACACGCTTCTTGATTAAACCAGGGTTCGAGCCCATGACCACCAAATACGGAGGATGCGGAGAGGTCCAGGAATGATCACCGCATACCCCCGAGCAATATGGCCTTAGTTGCTAATGCTCCTAAAAAAACCAAACAACATAAAACTGACACTGGTTTCGCTGAATATTTCATGACTACTTTTGTTTACTAAATTTCAAGACTGATGCTACATAATTAGTCTAAACAATACTTGGGCAGCCAGTCAATGGATTAATAAGAATGTATTACATTTAATTTAAAAAAAAACTGCTCATTTATTAATGAAATTCATTAATTGTCTTGAGAAATGAATATGTCTTCCAAATTTCATAGGTCCCTTTCAAGATCAGGTCCCAATGCAGCTGCATTGGCTGCATTAGCATAGTTACACTACTGGTGAGGAGAATATGTCAAGAATTATCAGCTTGCTTAGTTCCTTTAGGATTGCTCTTACCAAAATTTTTTTGATTAGTTCCTTTTTTCTTGAGTTCACCAATTTGTCTTATTTCAAAACCTTTGGATCATAAACTAGACTAGAACCTGAATCACTGCCACTCACAAGTAATTGCTTGTTACATTTTTTAAATTTAAAAAATGTAACAAGCTGAATGAAGGCAAACTGCTGCACATCAATACATCTATTCTGCAACCATTAACAATTATTACTCAATATGAATTTACACTCCTCGTGAATAGTCGGCGCAACAGGATGAATCTTATGAGTATTGAGCTTGCTCAATCCATTCAAAGCTTTATTCCAGTATACACCCTCCCTAAAATGAAGAACTCAAACCTATATGCAGTACTCAAGATGTGGCCTGGACACTGCCTTATACAATGGGATAATCACCTCCTCCTTATCCATACTAGCCAAATTCTAGTATATCATTGACAAAACCCAATAAGCTGTCCTGGCAGCAAGTTTGCACTGCTAAGAAAACGTCATATCTGCCTACACAATTACTCCCAGGTCTTCTTCATTCTCCACTGCGCTGAGAATTGTACCATATAGTTGGTACATTAATCTGTGATTACTGCTAATAGTATGAAGTATCTTGCATTTGTCAATGTTAAACTTCAACTGCCATTTCTCAGCCTAATTTTTCTATATCTTCTTGCAGTTTCATACCTTTGTATTATCATCACTTTAAACTAAAACACTAACCCCGATATACCTTCATTATTTTATCATTAATAAATAGAGAAAACAACAATGGGCCAAGAAATGAACCCTGCAGGACTCCACCAATAACATTAGTCTATGAAAAGTGGAGTCCATTCATAATCACTCTCTGTCTTGTCCCACTGAATCATCCTTTTATTCATATCAGTAGCTTGCACTTAATGCCACACTGCTCCAATTTGCACAGCAGGCTTTTATGTGTAACAGTATCAAAAGCTTTCCAGAAATTCAAGTATATATCAAAATTATTTTATGCATCCAGTTCCTTTTTTACTGTATCACAAAGGGGGGGGGGACCAAAGGGTGACACAAGTAATTACAGACCTGTTAGTTTAACTTCTGTTTCAGAGAAAGTAATGGAGTCACTGGTTAAAGAAGCAATGCAGGATCATCTAGACAAGACTGCAGTTATAGTTCAGACACAGCATGGATTTGTTAAGGGGAAGTCTTGTCTGACAAATTGATTGGATACTATGATGTGGTCACAAAGGAAATGGATGCAAAAAATAATAATTTTGATATCATATACATGGATTTTAGGGAAGCTTTTGATACAGTTGCACATGGAAGACTACTGTACAAATTGGAGCAGTATGGCATTAAGAGCAAGTTGCTACAATGGATAAAAGGATGGTTGAGTGGAAGAAGACAGAGTGTAATCAATGGACACTGCTCTTCGTGGACTAATGTTATTAGTGGAGTCCTCCAGGGTTCAGTGTTTGGCCCATTGTTGTTTTCTGTATTTATCAGTGATATTGATGAAGATATACCAGGATTAATATCTAAGTTTGCAGACGATATGAAGATTAGCAGGATTGTTAATGACAGTAATGATAGTACACTACTGCAACAGGATCTGGAAAGGTTGAGCAGATGGGTTGAGAGGTGGCAACTGAAGTTTAACATTGACAAATCCAAAGTTACTGGGGCTACTACTGCATATGGGCAGTAGTAACCCCAGAGTAATGTATCAACTGAGTGGTACTACACTCAGGGTAGTGGAGAATGAAAAGTACTTGGGGGTTAATTGTGCAGTTAGATATGAAGTTTTCTGAGCAGTGCAGACAGGCTGCAAGAGTAGCTCATGGTGTCTTGTCAATGATATACAGGAATTTTGCTAGCAGGGATAAGGAGGTGATTGTACACCTGTATAAGGTAATGGTTAGGCCACACCTTGAGTACTGTATATAGGTTTGGAGGCTTCATTTTAGGAAAGATGTAGAGCTGTTGGAACGAGAACAGAGAAGGGCAATGAGATTGGTGAATGGAACAAAGGGTTGCTCTTACCAAGAAAGGCTTAAGTTCTGCAAACAGTAGCGTCTGGAGACTAGGCACCCATGAGGTGATCTAGTTGAGGTGTATAAAGCCTTGAGTGGTTTGAGCAAGTTTAATGCTGATGGGATTCTTCCTCTTGCTCAGATTACTTCAGCTGAGGGGACATAATTCAAATTGAGGAAAGACAGTTGTAGAACAGATGTGCGGAAATTTACCTTTAGCCAGCAGGTGGTTGATAGTTGGAACAAACTTCCATCTGCTGTAGTGGAGGTCAACAACTTAAATAAGTTCAAGGCAGAACTAGACAAACATTTGGAGTAAATGGGTGAAATGGGAAGGGTTTTTTTTTTTTTTTAGGCTGATGCTATATAAGCTTGCTTTCTTGCATCGTATGCCTCTACTAATGCTAATAGTATGCTTGGCCAGGCAAGATCACTTAACAAAACTATGCTGTGAGTGCTGTATAATTGCATTCCTGTCTAGATGGTCCTACATTAATTCTTTTAATCAGTGATCCCATTATATTTTTCCCTCTGAAACAGACTAACGAGTCTATGATTACTCATATCACCTTTTTAAGAGGAACATAATTATAAGAGGATGCTCTTATAATTATGTTTAAAGGTTTGCTGGTTCACTTAATATAATTGGATAGATCCCTTCCACCTAGGTGCCTTTTTTATGCTTAGCTTCATCAATTTCTCTTCTACTTTCCTCTCATTTATCAAGAAATCCTTTAGCTCCCTGTTAGAATTTGATAAATTGCTGGCATCCATATTATTACTAAATTCCCTTGTGTGAATGATGCAAAATATCTATTCAGTTTGTCAGAAACCTGAGCAGAACCATCTACAGTTAATTCATTCATATCTAGTGGACTCCCTGTGATTCATTTCCTTCATTTTAATGTTTACATACGTAAAGAAGTCTTTGCCACTTTTCTTTGCATTTATTGCCAGAGAATGGAAACAAACTATTTTGGGAAGAAATATCTAAACCAGTTTAATTTGAAGTAAAAAGAATGATGATTACACATGATACGCATTCTTCAGTATACATAATTAGCTGGGCTGAAAAAGGATGTGTCACGTCTCCTCAAGAGACAACTATTTTACTTATTTTTATTATTATGTCCCCTCCCCCAATAAAATTATTCTTTCTAGAAGTACACCAATGGTACTTTTAGACTAGATTGGGAAGATGGGAACAACTTTCTTATTAAGATGAAAAGCAAATGATTAGGCAGAATTTAAATTTAGAAATCATAAAATCAAAGTGGTAATTCAATAATTTCAGTTCATCCCAAATACAACAAAAAAGGCCCAGATGAAAAGTGACGAAAACCTAAAAATATGCATTACAAAACAGGCCTTGAGCGTCGCGCTGCATATCACTATAATTATATACATATATATAAACTGGTGAAGGGATACTTCTCCCTGAAAGCTTCTATTTTATTGCTTTTCATTTATATATATTTTAACACTTTTCTTTTATGTCTGTTTTAGTGCTTTATTTATGATATATATCTATTTATTTTAATAAAGTTAACTTAAACCAGTCTCTCGGGAATTAATAGAATATAGTGGTAAAAATATGCAGTTTAGTTCCCAGTTCCTCTTAATTGAAACACACTGTGTATTATTATTAAAATATAAATATATTAACTCTCTATACATTAAAAAGGTTTTCCTCCTAGTGATATTTATTCGAGCCAATGGGAGAAGATGGCGGGGCAATTACATCCTACAAATGTTCAGGTAAATAATTACAGGTCATTTCCTGATTAGATTTTGATCAGTGTGTTATATGTTAGTATATTAGCATAGTTTTTAGCTGTTCCAAAGTCTGAGCAGAAGACAAGATCACAGAGTGAAATGGAGCTCCAGGGAAAAGTGGGCATCCAACCAGAGAATATCAAAGATGCTACAAAAAACCGGAATCACCAAACACAGACCCCCACCCTCCATGAAGGCACATTCCTGGACCAGGTCCTGGCCCTCCAGGTTGAATTAGAAAACAAACTAAAAGAACCCACAAGCAGAAATTATTGGCATATGGACCAAACTAGAAACGGTCCTTCACAACGTCCATGTTGCATCAGAAAGGAATGCAGCCAAACTGGAGGCATACCTAGAGAGCGGGGACACTCAAATGCAACAGCGGGTCCCAACATACTCTGAAGCGCTGAGGAAAACCAATCCAAAAGCACCAACTATGGTACAACCCGAAAAGAGGAAAACACTGCTACCAAAACCACACAGTGTTGCTCAAGCCGGCTGCGCCTGAAGCACCCAACACAAGTGAAGAAATAAAGAAAGCGGTCATAGCAACCCTTTCAGAAGACCTCAGAAATATGAGGATAAAATTAATCTGTAAGACCCGCAATATTGGAGTCATAATTGAAACCGAGTCAAAGGAAGATGCTCACAAGATCCTAACCAACATCAAGATTCCAACCATGGGACTCCTTGCTGAACCACCGCACAAAAAAGGGCCGTCAATAAAAAACTTTGAAGTTTAAAACGACATCAATCACACCACCCTCTGAGAAGAAATCTACCACTGAAACCTGAATCAGTACTTCCCGGATGGAAAGCCGGAGGAACTCATCACACCAAATCTAAGACTAGGAATGCCGCAAACTGGGTTGTGGAGTTTGTGTCGCAAGCCTGGCAGGCACTCACTCATCATACAAGAGTTTATATAAATTGGGCTCACACCGTTTTAGGGAACATGTGGCTGTCACCAAGTGTTTCAACTGTTGCCGCTTCGGCCACACAATGCACACATGTACACAGGTGGAGCAGACCTGCGGTCTAATAAAACCAGTGACCCAATCTGTGCAAACTGCCAAAGCCTAAAATTACCACCCACACACACACACACACACACACACACCCACCCACTCAATCTGTGACAACGAATACCATGTATATGGGTATTAAGGCAAAGAGCACACAGCAACAAAGAACTGAATATGGGGACTATGCCTAGACACTATAATAATACTAGGCCAAATCAGACAAAAGATCGAAGAAGAAAATACAGATATTCTCCTGATCCAGGAGCCCTATGCCGTAGCCAATAGAATAAAAGGCTATCCTCTATCCCACAAGGTGGTCCAGGTGGAAGGAGAGATGCCCTGGACGGCCATATTTGTGCGAAACCCCAACCTCACAGTCACAAAGATTTCCCATCTCTGCTTGGCCTGGGCGGTGTGTGCCCACATAGTTATAATGCTTGGAGATTTCTATGCGGTTTCCCTATACTGTCAGCCAGGAGAGGATATCATGCCAGCTAAACAGTACCTTCAGCACCTTCTCACTGAGCTAGGAGGAGCAAAAATCCTAATCTGTGCAGACGTAAATTGCCGCTCTCAGCTCTGGCACAGCGAAACCCCGGAATGCATGGGGGCAAGAAACGGCCAGCATCTAGAAGCCTTCATAATAAACACCAACTTGGTTGTCCATAATCGTCCTAACAATCTGCCAACCTTTTCCAGCACCCTCTGGGAAGCCACCATAGATGTAACTTTATCAACCAGACCCTTTGCAGGCTATATCACTGATTGGACCGTGTGGGAGAAGTGGACCACTTCCGACCATCGTGTCATTACCTCCAATATGAACAGAACAATAACTCGTACCTCGGTTACAGGACAGAGACTCCAATGCTACGCCACGGACAAGGCAACTTGGAATCTATTCAAGAAGATGCTAACCAAAAAAGAGCAACAATTACTGGCTAAGAATCCCCAAGACCCTGACTGGCACCAACAGGCAGTAATAGATGCAATTACAAGGGCAACTAATGAAGCCATCAGGAAAAGAAATCCCCTTCCAGGAGTCGTCCCCTGGTGGTCCAGAGAACTTCAGGCAAGAGGTAAATCGGAAACAATGTGCTTTCCAGAGGGCAAGGAGGACCCGGTCACCTGCAGAAGTTGAATACCTGCAGCAACAATACATTGAGACCAGGAATGACTACAGAGCAATTATCAGGCAACGCAAAAAGCAGTCCCGGGAGCACCTGGTCTCAATACGAAACACTGACCCCCGGGGAGTTGTTTATAAAGTGACAACAAACAAGCTCCCCAGAGGTGAAGTAACACAGTCAACGAGAACTCCACAAGGAGTAATGACCACCACCTGGAGTGACTCAGTAACATCCTCAACACCTTATTCAAACAACTAGATGAACGAAATTCTCCTGACCAACAGCAGATTTGCCTGGATAATGAAAACTACCACTCTACACAGACAGAGGACCCTCTCACCATAACTGACCTTCATCTCGCAGTCAACAAGATAAGAAACAGAAAAACCCCCGGATTTGAACTGATAGAACCAGAAATCGTGAAAAAAGTAGCAGAATACACCTCAAACCTCCTTCTAAACCTCTATAACCACTGCCTACAAAGGGGGGGTGGTTCCTATCGGACTGGCAGACAGCAGGTATTCGCCTAATTCGGAAGAATCCTTCTAAACCTCAAGAACTTCCTTGATTCGTATAGGCCCATCGCCCTACTCTTGGTGCTGAGTAAGGTGTTTGAACATTTACTCCGTCAAAAAATAGACAACCACTACAGTGCTGCATGGATGCCTGCTCCGAATCAATATGGCTTCAAGCCAGGAAGATCGACTGTTGACGCATTGGAAAATCTCATCAATGCAGCCAACAACTGTGACAAGAAATACCTCCTGGTTATCTCAGTTGACTTTGCCGGGGCATTCAACACCCTTTGGTGGCTGAGCGTCCTTGCCGACTGCAAAAAGCACAACTCCCTAACAACCTCTATAACTGCATAAAAAACTATCTAACAAACAGAAGTGTAGTAGCCCAGGCACCTTATTGCCAAGTGAAGAGGAAAATCTACCAAGTTTGTCCCCAGGGCTCAGTTCTTGGCCCACTGCTCTGGACCTATGTCCTGGATGAGTTCCTGGGTATAGACCTTGGGGAGTCCGCACTCAGGCCTATGCAGATGATCTGTCACTAATATTGGCCACTGACTCAAGGGCTCAGCTTGAATCCTATGCAAATCACACCCTCACCACCCTTATGGACTGGGTATGACTTCACCACTCAAAATATCACCCACAAAATCTCAATCCATCTTGCTAAAAGGCTCCCTGGTGCCAACAAGACCACCACAGATCAAGATCCATGGCATTACAGTTAAACATGTCACTGAATTAAAGCATCTAGGAATAATAATAGATAAGAACCTATCCTTCCTCACACACCTGAACTATATACAAAGAAAGATCAGGACCTACACGGCAATGGTGGCCAGGGTGACATGCCAAGACTGGGGGTTGAAAAAAACGCATGCTGGCTCTCTTCTATAAAGCCATATTCATTCCCACAATCACTTATGCCTCTGGGGTGTGGTTTCACAAGGCCTCCACCGTAGTCAATAAGAGAAAATTGGAGTCCATTCACAGGCCAATTCTTCTTAACAGGGCCGGGGCGTGCAACACTGTTTGCATGCACATACACTGCAGGTACTGGCTGGGGTGCTACCCCTTGACCTGGAGGTCACACGTGTTGGAATGCTCTACCAACTCAGTAGGGACAAACCCGTTAACTATATCGACCATACAACAGATCCATTAAGCAACAGACTCAGTGAGAAAAGAAGACTTCTGACCTACCTATAACAAATATGGCAGGAAAGGTGGACAATCTTCACCAAAGGAGAAATAACTCAAATTTATACCGGGCATCGACAGAGTATTTCCCAAGTCCTCGACCTGGTTTTCACCAGGACTACAAACTACCTATCTTCTAACTGGACATGGCGCCATCTGCAGCAAACGCACCGTGATAGGCATTGAAAACAACCCCCTATGTGCATGTGGCTCCCAAGAAACCTGGGGCCACTTGATGTTCGACTGCCATCTGTACGAAGATCTCCGAGCCCTTCTCATCACTCAGCTCCAGTACAATCCCAGGAACCAGGAATACTGCCTACTTGATGACGAACAGAACTACAAACCATTCACAAAGTTTGCCCAAGACTTGTTCACAAGGCGCAGAACCCTACCACAACCAAGAAACTTGGCAACCACTTAGCACGACCAGAACAACCTCATCACTACGAACCCTGCACTGAATCTCAGCCCGAACAGCAACACTGGAAAAAGTGAATAAGAAACAACCACTATACTGTTAATCTGATCACAAAATTGATCTGATGTAACAAACACTAAACTAGACATTCTCCCATCAGGACCAAAATGGCATATAACTAACTGTGCTGGTTGAAGCCAAAACTGATGTCTCATCTTCCTCTTATCACGATAAGACAAGACAAACACTGAAACTGACTCTCCAATCAGTTCACAGCTATACTGCCACCTTGTCAGTTGGCAGTCCAGGCTGGACACCTTGTAAATCCCACTTTGCCGGCTGAAGCCAAGACTGAAGTCCCATCTTCTTACCACGATAAGACAAGAAAATCACCGGAACGGACAATCTCCAAATAAGACTTTAAATGCAGCTAAGCTGCCACCTCGCCAGTTGGCGATCTGTGTAGGGCACCTAGCCTCACTCACTTTCTTTCCCTATCCTGGTGGGGGGAGAGGATGATTTGTTGTCTCCTTTCTTCCCCCCCCCCCCAACTTTCTCCTGGTGGGGCATGGGCATGCCCCACTGGAAATTATTGGGGTCGTCTTCTCTTTTGTCTCCATACTTCTGACTTTATCCCCCAGCCTTTAGTCTCTCTCCCCTACTCTGTCTGTATACTAGCGCACGTCCCACACATCCAAATTTAAATTTGACAAAATTAAACCGCATTCACCAGGCTTTTCCAATTCTGGAGTTATCTCCCTAATAATTTTTTTTTTTAGGCCCTAGCCACTGAAATCTCAGGAAATTAGGTGGCAGGACCTGCCAGAGTAAAACAAACAAATTACTGGTGTACCTGGTCTGCCTTCAAGGGGCTTAGTGTGGGCAACGTTGGGACTCACCAGGGTACCAGCGGCTAAATGGCCAGAAGAACAATGGTACATGACACTACACACCACAATATCCATACTTTTAAATCTCTGGCCTTTACAGTGTACTGCATCATACGACAATGTAAACTATGCGGAGATGGGGGGAACCCCTGGTGCCGTTAGACCTTAAACACACTATATTAGCATAGTGTTATTATTATACAAATAATAACATTATACAATACAAAACTACAAATATGTACAAAAAACGAAACTATTTACAATCATACCTCTACTATAACGGAATGATGGGTCCCTTGATCAACTGACGTTAACACACAAATAACATTACAATGGAACATTAAATGATGCTGGACATGGTCATGTATAGACACTGAAGCACATGCACGAGGTTGGTGAATGTTAAACGGAAGGAACACAAATGAGTTACTGGGCAGAATCAGACACTTGCTGTTGACAATGTAGAGTGCACATGTGGAATGCATGCCAACATTTGTTGCATTGAAAGAAAACTGCCTCCATAACATTCACCAACCTCATGCACATGTTTCTCTGTCTAATACATGACCACACTTGGCATTATTTGATGTTCCATTGTAACATTTTTGTATATTAATTTAAACCGATGAAGAGACCCATCGTCCCGATATAGTTTGTATATTTTAAAATAGTTTAGTATTTTGTAAATATTTGTATACAGCAGGCCCTCGTTATAATGCGGTTCACTTTACGCTGATTCGCTATAATGCTGTTCTTATATTATAAACCCATAACTGACCATAATGCTGTCACAAATCACTATAATGTTCTTTTACCAGCGTACAGAAGATTGCATTTTTGGAATATTAATGAAAATGTTTCATCTGATGGAGTTGATCTTGAAAACGAATAGCAAAACAGCATTAAAACACTTTCCCACGCTAAGTGAAATTTTCTTGCACACTAATTTAATTGCAGTACATTGACTTGTTATGTAGTTCCGAGATCAACATTTTAAAAAATGATCAAGTATATTGCTTGTAATATTTGCACTTATCCGAAGTCTAGTCATCACTCAGTAAAGTATTAGACATCGTGCATAACGGACAGTTTACTCGAACACTGAATCATAATTAATGCAACCAATGCAGTTACATTTTCGAAGAGTTAATAATGGCGGATAAGAATGAAAATGTAACGTCTGGATGCAGTATGAAGACTACAAATGTAAGAAAAATACTGAATTTGAAAATTAAATTACACGTTTTTGTAAACTTACTTTCAAAAAAGAACTTGTTAAAATTATTTACCAGAGGTATCATGTGTTATACTTCTCAACAAGTTTTTAACATAGACGAAGCTGGACTTTTTTTGGAAATGAATGCCTAAAAGAAGTTTCATATTGAAAGAATAAAAAACATGCCAGGTTTCATAGCGGTGAAGGATTTTAAATTAAAACTCCTTTTAGTTTACCAGGAAGAGGGCCAAAGCACAACCCAAAATCGACACATTTTTCACGATTAAATTCATCAATTAAATTCATGATTTTAATTGGAATTTTAAGTTTAATTTTGATATGTAAGTAGTTACCACATAATTATATATTTAATGCAGAATATTTTATATGTACAAATATTTGAATATTAAATATTTTGACCGACATTTGTGCATCTTTTCACTACCGTTTTTTCCATTTTTTATTGATTAGGAAATATCCTATGGCACCGACCGCAACTCACAAATACATATGTTACCTTATGGGAATCTGCGCTCGCTTAGCGCAGAGTCACTTAGTGCTCCATTTTTCTGGAACGAATTATCAGCGTTAAATGGGGGTCACCTGTATTCTGTAAATATTTTAGTCCTGCTCTTTCATATGCAACAATATTCCTCATGCATTATGGAACCCGAAGCAAAAGGCCTTTTCCTAAGTGACCTATGTAAACGTAGGTAAATAATTATATAGTGATATTTATTTGACCTTGAAAATGCCGCGTGGTGGAGTAGCCAATGGGAGAAGAGGGTTGCGGGTCACGTGGGCGAGGCAATTACGTCACTACAAATGAAAAGTTAAATAATTACATAGGTCATTTCCTGATTAGATATCGATCAGTGCGTTTTGGCAGGTGTGTTTTTTACATAGAAAAGATTAGACTTACTTCATCATACCTCTACATTTTACGTAGAAAAGCATGCACAGCGGTTGGCGAGCAAGGCGAGCAGGGGGCAGAGCCCCCTAGTTATTATTAAAATGATATTCATATAATAAAAAATATTATTTTTTAAAATAATATTAATACAATATTGATATTTTATTATATTACTATTATAAAATAATAAAAATATATTTGTTAAATACATTTTTCTTACACTGGTCACAATTTGCATATTAATAAATAAGTCAGGTAGTTAATATTCCTAATGTGCGTACCAATGAATAGTTACGATTTCATTGTAAATATGCCAATGAAACATAAAATAGTGCAAATGCTTAATGAGTTGTGCACCTTTCTGTAGCAGAATACATATTTCATCTCGTAAAGTCCATGTACACTTCCTTGGCACCACAGACAACTGTAATAATTAAAAACTTCTGCTGTTAAGTCTAACTAGACATCACTGTCCAGTGATGTCTAGTTAGACTTGTAGGTAGAAGGAATTTGTTTTGTAGGTAGAAGGAATTTGTTTTGTAGAGACGGGATACACTTAAACAAAGGTGGTGCAAAAGTTTTTGCCAGTATTATTGAGGATACCTTAAAGGTTCAGGGAAACTGCTAGTTAGGGGGGATGTGGGTAATACTGACACGCGTTTATCTGATAATATTGGTCAAAGTAACTCTTGCACATACCTCAAGAGTTCTTATCTGTTACCCCAACTGGACGTATTATCTAGATGTTCTGGGGGCACAAACGTTTCACGTGGGCGGGTAGCTAATGCCAGGGAAGAGAGCCTAAAAAACTTCAAGGGTTGTGTTAGGGTTGTTAAATATACAAGAACAGTAAATCTTAATTGTTTATACAGTAACGTTAGAAGTGTCGTCAATAAAATGAGCGAATTCGAACTGCTGGTTAAAACAAGTAACGCGGACATAATAGGGCTTACAGAGACGTGGTGCCACCCGGAAATTGGCGATGATGAGTTTCAGTACGGCTTGTATAATGTATTTAGGAAGGATAGGTTAGATAGAAGGGGTGGTGGGGTAATGCTTCTTATCAGAAGCAGCCTGAGTGCGACGATAGCTTTCCCGGATTCAGACGTTTCACATGCTAGTACAGAGTCTGTATGGTGTGAGATAGTTGGAAACAAAGGTATAATGCGAGTAGGAGTAATCTACAGACCAGGTGATTGTGAAGATTATGACAAAAGCCTCTACATGCAAATGGAATGGGCAAGTAAGCGTCAATGCCTTATTATGGGTGATTTCAATCTGCCTCTAATTGATTGGAGTAAATGGGAAGGAAACTCGACATGGGGAACAAAATTTTTAAATCAACTAGATGACTGTTATTTGTATCAACATGTCAGGGAAAGTACTAGAGAAAAGAATATCCTAGACCTCATCATCACACATGAATCAGATGACATAACAGGGCTGACAGTAGAGGAACCAGTAGCAGGAAGTGATCACGGAGTTCTACGGTGGATGATGACGAGAGAGGAAGCAGAAGTAAAAGGCAAAGGAATGGGTTTTAATTTCAGAAAAGGAAATTACGATGCCTTAAGGTACTACATGGCCTCTATTAACTGGGTAGATATCGCGCAGAGAATGAATACAATTGAACTGTGGTACGCTTTTAAAACATTAATCACAGATGCCTTGAATGCGTATATACCATTAAAAAAATACTCCACGAGAAGGGTTCCAAGTTGGATGAATAGTGAAGTTGCCACATTACTTGAGCAGAAAAAGGTGGCATGGAAAAGTTACAGAGCAATAAAAAGTACTGAAGCCTATAACAGCTACAAGGTGATGTGTAATAGAGCCACAGAAAAGGTTCGACAGGCAAAGGCAGTTTATGAGAAATCACTAGCAAACAGAGCAAAGAGGGGGGATAAAGAATTCTTCACATATATAAATGCCAAGAAGAGCAGGACAAACCAGATCGGACCTTTATGTAAGGGAAAGGGGATAGTAATAAATACACCAGCTGCCGTTGCAGATGAACTCAACAGTTATTTTGCATCGATATTTACAAATGAAAAGCCTTTTGTGGCAAAGGGAAATTGTGGGAGCGAAGTTAAAAAATATGTAATTAATGATATTGAAATTTCGCAAGATTATTTAATGAAAAAACTTTCGAGCCTACAGACCAGTAAGGCTCCTGGAGTTGATGGAATATACCCTATAATCTTAAGAGAGGCGGCAAGCGAGTGCATTGAACCATTGAGGCTAATTATGCGAGCATCATTAGACTCTGGGGAGATTCCCTTGGATTGGAAAAGTGCAAATGTATCTCCCATACATAAGGGTGGCTCTAAAAGTGAAGTTGGAAATTATCGACCTGTCAGTCTGACTTCAGTAGTAGGGAAAATCATGGAGGCAATGATCAAGGGTGGAATTCAGGATCATTTGGATCGAATTGAAATTCTCAAGGATACTCAGCATGGTTTCGTAAAGGGAAAATCATGTTTAACAAATCTGGTTCGCTATTTCGAAAGGGTCACTCACGAGCTGGATTTAGGGAATAATTTCGACATTGTTTATTTAGATTTCAGCAAAGCTTTTGACTCAGTCCCACATGAGCGGTTGCTTTATAAGCTGGAACAGGTTGGAATCACTGGGAAAATCCTTAGATGGATAGAAGGATGGCTTCAGGGCAGGAGGCAGAGGGTTGTGATAAATGGCTATTCCTCAGATTGGGTTGATGTAAGAAGTAGGGTTCCCCAAGGATCAGTATTAGGACCACTGTTGTTTTTAATTTTCATAAACGACATTGATGAAGGGATAGAGGGCGTGATGTCTAAATTTGCAGATGATGTTAAAATTGGTAGAGTAGTTAATGATCACTGTCAAGCTGAGCTTCTTCAGAGAGACCTAGATAGACTTCAGGAATGGTCAGAAAAATGGCAGCTGTGCTTTAATCCAACAAAGTGTAAGGTATTACACCTGGGAAACAGTAATCCCAAAATAACTTATTCACTTGGTGGAGTTCAACTAAAGCCAGTACTGGAGGAAAGGGACTTGGGTGTTACGATACGGTCAGACATGAAATTCTCTGAGCATTGTAAACAGGTTGCAAGGAAGGCCCATGGTGTCCTATCAATGATCTATCGAACTTTTGCAAGTAGAGATAGGGACGTGATAATCCCATTATATAAGGCTTATGTTAGACCACACTTGGAATACTGTGTTCAAGTATGGAGACCGCACCTGAAGAAAGACATCGAGCTTCTTGAAAGGGTGCAAAGAAGGGTAACTCGCCTGGTGAGATCGGCAAAAGGGCGTCCTTATGAAGAAAGACTTCGAATATGTGGGTTGCAGAGTTTGGAAACTAGACACCTTAGAGGAGATTTGATTGAGGTGTTTAAGGCTCTGAGAGGCATCAGTAAAATGAATGAGGACAAAATTTTCAAGATTACAAATGATGCTAGAACTAGGGGACATAAATTCAAGTTACGGGGGGAAATGTTTAGATTGGATTGCAGGAAGTTCTATTTTAGCCAGCGAGTTATAAATTACTGGAATAAGTTGCCTTCATGGGTGGTAGAGGCCGACAGTTTGGGGAAATTCAAAGGTCATCTGGATAGTACTTTCGGGTAAGGGAAGCACATAGGATGATAGGTTTAATTTCCTTTTTATTTATTTTTTATTTTATTAATTATTATTATTTATTTTTTTATTTTTTTTTTTTTTTTGTTTTTATCATTGTTTTGTTCGGATTTATATTTTTTTTTATTATTTTTTATTTTTATTTTTATTTTTTTTTTTTTGGCTGGTGCAGCATAAGCCATAGGCTTTCTTGCACCATGCGGCCGTTACTAATACTAATACTAATACTAGACTTAATACTTGAAAAATCAGGGTACTTGATAATCAGGCTACTCAAAAAATCAGGATACGTGATAATTCTCTGTCTGACGTACCATAAAAATTTTGTATAAAATTTTGGCTTGCCACAGTTTCAAAATGTCTTATACATGGTTTCCTCTATTTGGGAAAGGATGACATACTATTAAGCAACATAACCACACACTGATTAAGTTATTTTATGCATTGCACAATGTGTCCAGTAATACCTGCACATTGTCAGGAAGATGGTTAAAGCATCAGTCCTTTTCCATTAGGTCCCAAACATCTTCACTTGGATGGAGTTTGGGTGAGTTGGCCAGCCATGGGTAGATAGATAATTCATTGTCATGTTCCTGAAATAAATTAGCAAGTTCTTGTGGCATGGCACATTTTCATAGTATGCAATCAAATTGGCCAGCCAAGATTGTCCTTTAATAAATCCAATGCTCTGACTGAAGTATAACTACACTCCTGTCCTGTATTACTTCTTTAATACAGGAATTTCCCTGTTCTAGGGAAAATAATACTTTATTTTCCCTGGAACAAAAGTTAAGCTAAAAGGGCTGTAATTACTCAAGTCGCCTTTAGTGAATTGGGGATAAATTTGCACTTCACCAGTCCAACAGGACCCCCCTCTGAATCAAATGATGTTCTCATATTTATATGTAAAGGTTTGCTTACCACCCTTTCTTCTCCCTTGATGAAACTGTATAGATCCCATCTATCTCAGGTGGCTTTTTTATGTTTAGCTTCAACAATTTCTCTTCCACTTTTCTCTCAGTTACCACAATAGCATTTTCCTCCCTTCCTCCCTATTAGACTTTGATAAACTTCTGGAATCCACTTCCCTAAAGAATTCTACATTTGTGAATGTAGATGCAAAATACTTATTCAGCCTGTCAGTAACCTGAGCAAGATCATCAACAGTAGACCAATGTGATTCATCCCTTTTTTTTTTTTAAGTATCTACATAAGCTAAGGTCTTTGTAAAAAAGACCTCTGCCTTAGCTTGCCTGACCTCTTTTGTGACTTGATTGAAAACTAGTTTATATCTACTATAGCCTTCTGTATCACCTAATTTATATGCATCTCGTGTATTATTCTTCTTTGTACAAGACTTAAGTTCATTTGACATCCATTTAGGTCTAAATGGATGTTATTTTCCTGAAAGTTTCCCATTTAGAATTTGTGTTGGTAGCATCATCTGTTAGTCCCACTGTACAGAATTTAAAAGCTCAGACCACTGCAGTCACTTTACAAAAGCCCTCCCTTAGTTACATCTTTAATTAAATCCCACATCAATACATTGTGATCACTGCCACCGAGTGATTCTTTTATCTGCAGATTCTTAATGCATGAAGAATTGCTGCTGATAAGCATATCAAAGTACTGCTTTCTCTTGTTGCCTCTAACATGCTGCTGTAGAAAACAGTTATGCAAATAATCCACAAACTCTTCTTTGTGTGTGTGTGACCAATTACAAGTTTCAGTTAATATCTGGAAAGTTAATATCCCCCATTATAAGTTATTCTCATTTACTAACCCACTCTATTTCTTTGTATAGTTGTTTGTTATACATCACAGTCATTAGGCCTATAACACACTCCTATCCTCATTTTTGTTTTTCCAGTGTCACACCAAATTGACTCAACATTTTACTGGCCAGCCATGTCAACTAGATGCACTGCCTTAGATTTAAAATGTTCTTAATCAAGAGAATAACTCCTCTCTCCCCTTCTGTGCTACCTGTTATTTCTGTAAAGATTGTTCTTCCCATATTCAAATTCTGCATCCATTATGTCTGAGTGACACTACATCTCTACAGTATCTGCATTTGATGACTTAAACAATACTTCAAATTCATTAAATTTATTTTCTATGCTCCTAGCATTAGTGTATATGCACCTAGTCATAGACCTAACACAGCCCATGTATTTGCTTGTTCCACGAGAACTCCCAACAGGCCTTGAAATCCCTTGACACCCTCCTTTCTAGGATGCTGCATTTCCAATAGATGTAGTGCAAGAATCACTTTCATTTCTCTTCCTGTAACTGTTGTTAATCTAATACTGCCTCGGCGGCATCAGCAAATATTCTTGCACTGCTCTTAAGCATATCCTATCCCCACAGAAACAAACTGACTTATCAAAGATTGTTACTCTTTTACCAGGCTAGTTGCACTTTTAACCAAAGACTGATATATATACAAAGTATATACACCAGTACAAAATATTTTCTTTTTACTTCAAATCTATCTTTCCTTTTAGCACTTCATTAGATAGCAGTAAATTTCCACCAAGTATTCATTCATTTGCACAGAAAGGCATGCAGTTCCCTTTTCAGCAATGCAAATTATTAATATGACAAGGACAGCCTCTTACAACAAAGCACAAGAACTTTCAAGGACAAGAACTTCTTGTTCTTGAAAGTTCTTGTGACTGAAGTGGTCTTTTGTGACAGTGACACTGCAAAGACAGCGGTCACTAAAGCAGTGGTAAGAAAATGTTTGACCCAATTATGCACATATTTCCAATTTGGAAATAAACAATAATACCAATGTAGATTTTCATTGCTTTATTATCTTCAAACAATGCCTCAATTTAATGAATTGTTTAATATCACTATGCACAAAATTTGCTTTTTAAATCAAGAATAGATTCCTTAATTGCATGATGTAATTCTGGATTTGGTGTGTATCACACTATTTATAAGTGATATAAATCTTTGTATAAATTGAAACATACTAGCAGATAGAGCTATTTTACTGTAAATAAGTTAAAAAAAAAAAAAAAAAGAGAAAGTGCCATTTACATTATATTAGAACTTATAAATGATAACATTTGAGCATGTTTAAAAAAGTTTACTGCATTTAATGAAGAAAATAAAAATTTGAAACTGTAATCCAAATAAAATCATTTACAATACAAAAATGGTGGAGATGAGACATTTCAAACATTAGACAGCAAACTAGTTTTATATAGAAGATAACAAAATAAATATTAAGGAACAGTATTTAAAAAAGGGATGATTCACAGCAAGAGTAGTTTGCATTCCTATCTTATAAACTACCAAAAGTAAATAAATGTGGAATTTTTAGAAGAAATGAAAATGGAATATGTTACAACAAGTTACTTATATATGTGTGTTGCTAAAAGAGTTTACACAAATACCATAATGTTACGAATTCCAGATGAATCTTGCTCACAGAAATATTGGATGGAACTGTTTTAGTGTCAATTTCTTTCTGCAATTTGGACAAGAGTGATGGCTTCGGATGGCTTCGTAAATGCATGTGTTACAAAAAATATGTCCACAAATCGTTGACACAAGATGTCTATTAGCATTTTGAATCTAAAAAAGAAAAAAAAAATGAATAATGCATATTGATAATCTGCTAATAAATAATAAATATACATTGCAGTCATGCTAAAGCATTATAATTTACATAAAAGACAAAATCAGGAGCATTAGATTAATAAAGAGATCTCTGGAACATTAATAGCTGAAATAATCAAAGGGTAAACTAGATACTGAGTTATGTGAATTTCATAAGGGTGTCCCATTTATTTTGAGGGCACTGAATCATGATTAGAAAAAAAAAAAAAAAAAACCCACTGTAAACCCCCCCAATTATCTTAGACTGACCAGACAGAAAAAAACTATTATTGAATCCTAGAACTTTCACTATTAATTAAAGATGCAACTAATTTTGAAAGTTCTTTCAGTTCAAATTAAAATACATTTTCTGAAGAGAATTTCAGGGGAAGGGTATTTCCTGTAAATATGAATTCTGTAATAAGCTGAGAGAATTTAGGGAACATGGCTCAAATTAAAAAAAAAAAAAATACCTTTTTTATTTGGTGCCTTAACTGTGCCTCAACTATGACACTAACTAAAAATGTATATGCCCTATAAGCCACACAGAAGATAACTGACGTTACCAACTTCAACAGTTCGATTGGCCTTGAATTAAAAAACCTTATAAACACATCACAGATCTCTTTCTGCAAAAAGCTTAAAAATATATATCACTGTACTCCTAAATGGCCAGCCCATCCCAAAAGTCAAATATCGCAAGGAGCTGGGAGTTACTTCTGATGACAAGATGTACTTTGTAGTGCAATTTCATCACCACTAGAAAGAAAACTTTAACCACCATCTGGACTTTTCTGCTCTAGACAAGAATTGACTAGAGTACATGATGCTAAACTTACGAAGAAAGACGTTATTAGGCACTTTGCCCCAGTTGCCTTATATACTTCTGGGACAACACGTGTTTCCAGAGAAGATGAACAAACCATTGATTCGTTCATCTGTTCTGGAAACATACATGAAAACTTTCAAGCATTGAATATTTGTTACTTAGATGTTCAGTTTGCCTGTCACTGCATCAAGAGGAACTTTATATGCAAACAGAGCAGACACCATGCAAGTTTATTGTCATTAGGACAAATATACATATCCTGGCCAAGTTCCTAGATATGCTGCACCAGTACTTTCTGGCATCATCTAACTTGCATGAAGTCAGAGACATTCCAGGAGTCTGCAAATAGGGCCACTATGCTCCAACCTAACCTGTTTGAAAAGTCTAAACAGGATTTTTCCATAAAATACAACTGAGATCCTAAACCAAATTCAAATTGACCGTGACAAATTATGCTCTAATAAGGCCTAAAGAACTACTATTTTTCAACAAGCAACCCATTTAACAACAACTCCAATGCACATACTAGTAACCTCCAAATCATACCAGTGAAAACATGTAGAGTCAATCAAAGGAAAATATAATATAAGCTTTACATTTGCTGCAGTGGTGACTTATGGAGTCTTCATCCACTAATGGAATCTAAGAATATGTTGGTTACAACAAACTCACTACATCATGTTTTCATGCATGCAGTATCATATTGTCATAAAAACTGTGTAAGCACTTTGTGCTATTTTTTATTATTTATTGTATTGTAATTCACCATTCCCCTCTAGTGTACTATGCTGTCAAAGGGGTGAATCCTGAAATCTCAGTGCTGTTTGTAAATAGCAGTATTCACATTTGTGAACTAAACAGTATTCAAACATAAAAAAATATATATAAAATAAAAATAAATAAATAACAAAATAAAAAAATAGTTGCCATAAAGTCTCCAACAACAGAAAATCAATTCCCCGTATTTGTCAACTCAGGCTGAATGTAATATAAATTTGCTGTACATTTAATAAAAGCAAAAGGTCACTTACGAAGTGCAATTGATGGTGACATTTGGATTAGCACCAAGGTGAGTATTGTATATTTAGGTATTTTAAAAGTTGGTTGTCCATTTGGTGGAGGAAAAAGAACTGAAGTAATTTCTAGAATCTTTGCTAGAGACCAAGAAATTCCTCCGAAAGTGCATTGCAACCCTTAGTAATTTTTACAGAATTCAAACTTACACTTTAAAATGAGTAACAAGTGACAAATTCATTCAGTAAAGGAAGGCCTGGAAAATTGTATGATGCATAATAATGTAAAAAAAAAAAAAAAAAAACTGAAAAACTTTATTTTAACTCTTTGAAACAATCTAATTTGCATGAAATGGTAAATAAATATTCAAAATCTTTCTCATTTAGTATTTGCATAATCTGTTCACCATTCAAATATGAATGAATACACAAACAGAAATGAAATTTTTTTCACTTAGCAGTAAATAATGGATACATATTTCACCATAATTCTTCATATACACTAGTACAGTAAACCCTCTATTTAATGGACCCCGATATAACAGATATCGGATTTAATGGACCGGACAAATAATAATACAGTAATGTACATATTAATCTCGACCATATTATTATTTTTAGGTTATACGAAACTTCAGTGTTATTATTAATTAAAAATTAATAATAATTACTTATTTCCATTATTGTTTTGATAATTACCTACTTTTATTTTTATAATCAAATTCAGGAAATTCTTTTTTATTCTTTCTGAAAACGTGTTCAAATTGCTGTTTTCCCAGATTACAGATAACAGATAAGAGCAGGCGGTTACTTGCGAACTGAACACGACTCGGGACACTAAACTGCAGGTCTACCAACTCGCTTTGTTTCGGCCTCAGTCTGCCTCAAGCTATCGTGCGGTCAGGTTGTATACAGAGTGTTTCTGTGATTTCTGAATTGTCACTTTATTTATTAAATAATTTTTCAGTCCTTACAATTTAAAATGGCATCAAGTGATAAGAGGAGCTAAAAGAATGCATGTGAACTTAAATGTGGCACAGAAATTAGAACAAGGCGCCTCAGTAGCATGTGTTTGTGAAATTTACTGTGTAAAAAAAAAAAAAAAAAAACCAAACTCGACTTTCTGATACCCGTAAATCAAAGGCCAAATTGCAACATTTTTCTTTAAAATACAGTGTTGATAGCTCTAAACGTGGTTCTACAGAGGGGGAGTAGAAAACACATGAAAGTTGCGCAAGATAAAAACTTAGAAGCAGCTGTGTATAAGTGGTATGTTCACCAGAAATCTAGTGGTGTTAATTTATTAAGTTTTGAGTTGAAATCTGCATGTGAAACTCTTGGAAAACACATGGGACTTAATATTAAGGCAAGTGATAGGTGGCTGGACCGTTTTAGAAAAAGGCATGGCATCACTTTACAAGCTGAGCCATTTAGAAAATTTATAAATGAACTTATTAAACCTGAGGGCCTTATATCATCACAGGTTTACAATGCCGATGAAACTGGCCTGTTCTATCATGCTGTTCCTGAAAATACGTTGGCCTACAAACATGAACACAGCACTCCTGGTCACAAGTTAATTAAGGAGCGAATTTATTTTACTTGTGCAAATGCTGATTTCTTGCATCCCTTAAAGCCCATGTTGGTAGAGAAATCAAAGAAACCACAAACTCTTAAAGACATCATGAATTAGTTGCCTGTTATTTACACCAGCTCAAAGAATGCGTGGTTTACTTCAGAGATTTTTCCCGACTGGTTCTTCAACCACTTTGTCCCTGATGTGAAGTGCTTCCAGACAGATGTTCTGAAAATTTCCCCCAATAAAGTAAAGGCATTGTTGCTTCTTGACAACACCCCTGCTCATCCTAGTGCTGAGAAGTTAGTTAGTAAGGATGGCAGAATTAAATGTTTTTTTGTCTCCTAACACAACTTCAGTTATTCAGCCAATGGACCAGGGAATAATTGCAGCCTGCAAGAGGCTGTATAAGAAGAACTTTTTGGAAAAAGTAATGGTTGTGTTGGAAGACGAAGAAGATGCAGAAGAAGACACAAGAGGAGTCAGGACACTTAAGAATCTATGAGCCTACAACATTAAGTCTGCACTCTTCAACTTTGAAGTTGTTTGGAAGGAGATGAAGACTATGACTGTGGCAAATGGTTGGAAGAAGTTCAATTGGTTGGATTTGGATTTTGAAGGATTTGAGGCAAATGACTTTCGGCGCACCCTTGTAAATACTGGGAAACAACTGAAGATGATGTTCTGAAATGGCTTGAAAATGATGAAGGTGATCCTGGTTACCAAGTCCTCACTGAAGAAGAAATTGTGGACAAGGTTCAACATGGTAAGGCAGGGGAAGAAGAAGACATTGAGGAAGAGCAAATTACACCAGCATGGCCTACGCTGTCTGAAATGAGAAATCTCATTCACATCGCCATCCACTACATAGAAACATCTTCTGACTGATATTTTCCCTTACTATGAACGTTTTCAGCAGTTCAGGGCAATCATTATTAAGAAACAACATCAGAGTGGCAAACAACTGAAGCTGGACGCTTTCTTTTAGTGAAGTCACAGACTCCCACTCCTATTTCACCTCCAACTGCATGTACATCTCAACCGTCTACAAGCAAACAGATGACACCGGTGCCTCCATTTATGAACATTTCAGAAGGATCTGAAGCTGAGGATTCTCCTTCACCTCTACTTTCAGATACTGAATAATGACTACTACCACCACTATGGTCACGGCAAAGTATTCTTCAACTACACTGTCAAAAAAAAGGTGAGTAAATATTACATATTCTTTATTATAATTTAATAATTTTATATTGTATTAAAGCTTGTTTTTTACATTAAGAACAATAAAAAATGCCTCCCCCGGGTTATATTCGATTTAACGGATTCCCTTCTCCCCTATTAGTCCATTAAATCGAGGGTTTACTGTATAGTAAAAGCCAGCTATATCATCGATCCACCTGGAATACTCATGCAACTGACAGTCGAAAAATAATATATCAAATAAATGTCAGTTGCACCATATCTCTATTTGTTAGCAAGACAATGGGTGAATTTAATAATTAAACATTACAAAAATGACATTAAATAAAAACAACAAGACAGCAATTAGGACTAAAGGATTAACTTGAAAAAAATTTTTTGAAAGTTGGAAAATCCTGAATTACTGTTTATATAAATAAATAAATAAATCTACAGACATTGTTGATCCACCACAGGATGGAGGCCTCCTCAACAAGTCATGTTGAGGGAAATGGATCATAATCTGCCAAGCTAGTCCACTGTTTATATATTACATCAGAAGTGCCTATCAGAGGCTACAACATCTGTCTTTTTTTTTTTTCTTGACGGCCACCATTAAAATTCTGGTTATCTGAGCAAGTATATTTGTATTGTTATATCTGTAAACAGACTTGCCAGATGATTTTCATGAAAATATCAGGCATGTGAGAAAAGTTTAGCACAAAAAACACTGTGCTCATTGGAAAGGGGATAGATCACAGTAAAAAAAAACATCCTAATATAATTTTTTTTAAGAAACACTTTTCACATCCAAACAATTGAAAATTATGGGAAAAAAAAACAAACAAACAAAAAAAAAATCGTTTGTACATTATTATTATTATTCATTTTTTTTAATTTTTATTATTGAGACAATTTAAACATTCCCACACAGAAAATTCTGAGGGGAATATCTGGGTATAAGGAAAGTTTTGTTTTTACCAGTAGAAACATTAGGATAAAGTTAAAAGCATGGAAACCAGGAAATAATATATAAAATATAATCTATTAATGAATGAATATATAACAGGAAAGCCAAATGGACAAAAATATTAAAGAATTGGAGATGGAAAAATGATCTCGTCTAAACCCACCAGGCAGAATACTTAATAGGAAAAGAAAAGAAAGACCTGCAGAATCGTAATATGCTTGGACACACAAAAAACATGCTGAAATTGAAAATAAAATGTCATTAATTCCCAAGAGTAGAAAACATTACACCATTTGGAGTAAGACGTATATCCTGCACAATATGGTCTTGTTCGAAAATCAGAGAAGTAATCACTTTATAAAAAAAAATAAATATTTATATATACATATATACCGTTCAGCCAAAACATTATGACCAGTGAGTCATTATATATATATATATATAATCTTTATTGTATACAAACATGGTATATACAATAGACCCTTCACAGCAGCAATGCCAGGGGTTTTACATTGGTTGGTTGACAATAGCCTTGGGGGAACGGGCCCACATCGAAGTTCGGGCTCATCCCCCAGAGCCAACAATAAAATGGAATCAGTGTCAGATTATTACAGGATATATACTTTTGACAGTATTTACAATGAAATAATAAAGATATTCATATTTAAATTATGTTATTTATATTCATAAAGATATTGTTGACTTTATTTACAACACATTCATAAAGACATCTTGCTTTCAACATTATTTACAATATATTGGGCATTATTATGCTGCCCTTATCAATGTGCACTTTGCCTGGCCAAGGTCAGGCTCTTAAGGATCTGTCTTCGGTACCTCCGATCCTTCACAAACCTACAGAGGTCGCCGTCAATTGAAACGATTGTGGGGAGCATCTCCCTGGGGAGAAAGCGGTCACTGAGCGATAGTCTGTTATAGTGAGCTGTGAGCATGGGAGCTGACCTCAGTCCGGGTAGAGGGATCCTCCAGCCACACAGTTCCCAGATGCTTGGCTCCGAGACCATTCCGGTTGTCATCTTGACAGTGAGAACGAGGCGTTTTTCAAATACAAGATCTGGAAGTCGGGCAAAATGAAGTGGCATCGCCATCACATTTGTTCTTTGCTGGGGTGGACGACGATGTTTTTGCGTGATCCAACGAAGGAGCCAGTATTCGGCGGAGTACACGCGCTTGATGTTGGTAGGGGCCGCGGACCCCCAAATTTCCGAGGCATACAGTACGACGGAGTATACTGAGGTGTATACGTACCGACGAGTCACACCCAGATCCCTAACGTGGAGCAGTTGTTGTTTTGTGGTCCAGCGCATTTGACAGAATTTTGCTGTGAGCTTGTCAATGTGGGGGTTGAAGCTCAGTTTATAGTCGAAGACGACTCCCAAGTCTGTATGCATCTTGACCACTGGGAAGGGAATGCCGTCTAGAGAGGCTTGGATTTCAGTGGGTTGGCGCTTCAGAGAAAAGACAATTTGTGCTGATTTGGCAGGGTTAATGAGGAAGCCAAATTGATGGAGATAGGATCCTAAGTTATGTAATTTTTCACAGATCTTTTTATTGATGTTTGAGAGATGTTCACCGGGGTTAATCTGAGTATATATCTTAATATCATCGGCATAGCAGAGTATGTCTTCTCTCTGTTGCACAAACGGAAGAATAACTGCGGTGAATAATGCTCCGGAGAGAACTCCGCCTTGGGGAACTCCTGCAGTGATCTTTCTCCAGATTGTGTGTTGATCCGCTTTAAGAAGAATGGTTCTGTCAGAGAGCAGGGCTGTGATAAACCACAACATGTCACCTTTTATGTAGAAGTAGTTTTCTAGGAGGTGAACAAGTGAGGGGATACTGATGGAGTCGAAAGCAGCTTCCAGGTCGATGTAGGTGACAGAAAGCTCTGCTTTAGCTTCTAGTGTACTGAGAATGGTGTTGGTTATCGATGTTAAATTGGTGACTGTGGATCTACCTGGAATGCCATAGTGAATCTGTGGGGGTTTGTGATGCATGATTTGATTGGTGATGGTGGAGAGTAATGTCTTCTCCATGAGCTTCAAGAGGCTGGAAGAATGAGAGATTGGCCTGAACTGTTTAATGAGGGTTGCAGATTGGCATTTAGGGTGTGGCCTCACAGCATATCTGTTCCAGAGAGGGGGGAAAGTAGTGCTGTGTTAATACACGGTTATAAATTGATAGTAGCGGATTGATGATAAACGAGCTAAGGCATTTAATCATGAATTGTGGCACAAGATTGGGGCCTGCAGTTGCAGTGGGTGGCAATCCATTTATAGCAGTTATAAGCTGCTTCCTGGTGGTGCGAACGGTGGCGAGCATATCAGTAGGGACGTTGTTGATGGGTAAGTTGCCTAGGTGCATCGGGGCCACAGTGTTTGAGAACCGTGCAACGTGGTCCATCCACAGTTCAAGGTCCAGTGTCTTAGGAATTCCTGTGTACTGGGAGTCATAAAACGATTTGCCTTTTCGTAGGGTTGAATTTAAATGCTTTTTAATTGCAAATATTTTCTGACGGTTGAAAACTGCTCGGGCTCTGGAGAAGGCAATACAATCTTGTATAGCGCCTGATTCTTTCCATCTCTTATGCAGATTTTGTTTTCGTTGAACGCTGTTGTTCAGTGCTGGTGTCCACCAAGCTCTCGAACGGGGAGTGATGCAGACAGTGTTTGTAGCACCATAACTTGCAATGGTTTGAATCCATCTCGTCATGAGGTCCACAGCTAGCTCGAGATCACAATTATTGAGAGCCTCCCAAGGTATCGAGGATGCAGCTTCGAGACATCGTGGTGGATCAATGAATTTGGGTGCTGTGATGTCTTTTTTCTTTTTTGGGCCTTGGATATCAATTTTTTTTTTTTTTTTTTTTTTTGATTTGGTAGTTGTTGGCGCATCGGCTTCTGTGGCCATATTGCACCTCCCAAGGTTTTTGCAGTACTTTGAGCCAAGCCCGAGGCGGGAATCGAACCCGCGACCTTTGGGTTGCCGGGCAGGTACTTTACCCACTCGGCTAGCCCGGTCGGCTGGATATCAAAGTTAGGTGCGGCTAAGTGCAGGAGTAAGGCAATGGGTTCGTGATCGGATTGAAATAGGTTTTGAGGACTGTCTTCGAGGTCGCATGGTGCTGAGGAGAATATCAGATCCAAGAGATTAGATCCTCTCGTGGGGTGGCAATTAAGTAGGCCGATACCCAATAAATTCATACTTCTAACGAGTTTCCTACTAAGATGTGTGAGAGTAGGTGGAAGATTGAAGTCTCCACAAATAATGTGCTTAGCAGAGGCATGGAGGTGATTTACCAGCCAGTGGATCACTTCTTCAATGATGTCACTGTTTGGGCCTGGTGGAATGTATACTGTTGCTATGTCTATCAGGTTGGCACTGAGATTGAGGGATACAATAGCAGCTTCAAATGCAAGGGATTTGGTTACCACAGAATGTGCCAATGAGAAGATAGTGGTATTATAGAATATTGCGACTCACCCCACCTCTACGATCCTCTCTGGAGGAACTGAGCATCTGGTACCCAGCCTGAGGAGCAAAGGCAAGGGAGTCCCGCCCATTCCCAAGCCACGTTTCGGCAATGCAGAGAATATCAAAGATTTTAGAGAGGAGAAGCTGTTCGACAGTGTCTAGCTTGTTACAAATACTCCCTGCATTTTGATAGACAATTCGAATGGTGGTAGCCATAGTAACTGGAGTTCGTACAGGTGGCAAGTCTCTTTTTAAGCTTCGCACTGGTTTACTGCGCGTTGCAATGTGTACAGGGATATTCTTTACAGGTCTGAAGCCCCGGGGATTTTCATTATAATCTGCCGAGAGTTGGAGTGAATCATATGTGGACAGTTTGTTTCCTATGGTAAGTTTGTTCTCAGTGAAGTTATCTGATTTCTCATGCGTTTTTGTTGGCTTGGGAGCTTGGTAGCTTTAATTGCAATTGCATTTGATGTTGATGTCAGAGGTTTATTGCGGTTCTTGGCTTCTGATCTAGGAAGGGTTTGACGAGGGTTCCAGGGGGCCATAGCCTTGGATCCAGTACGAAGCTCATCTTCTCTGGGTCGCAGGTAAGGATGAAAGAGGCGTAGGTTGGATACTTGGTTCTTCTCTGTCTCACATCAATATTCATCCCATGTACTTCTGTAAACATGGCCTTAATGCTGTCTGGTTTAGTAGTCGGTTCCAGTCGAGATATAAAGATTCGACCACGAGTCTGAACTGCTGTGATATTGTACGAATTAGCAAGAGTGCCCTTCGAGGAGAGTTCTGTGGCATCTCTATTGCCATGTTGTCTTTCATGTTCCATGTTCTGATATGTTGAATGTGCCATCCGGGTTTCTTTTGAGTGAACATGTTGGGCGGTGAGAGATGCCAGGGAGTAGAGGCTGACTATGAGCCCTGATGGTGGGATCTTTTGGTTATTCTCAACATCTTTTTTGCCGGTGACTACTTCGGCAAATGTGGGTCTTGATGCACCCTTTCCAGTATTGATTGTCTCCTTTAACCTTTTAGATTTAGTAGTATTTTGGGTCGGTATTGTGGAGAGGGCCACCTGCGAGGTCTTTGAGTGGCTACCCCCAGTGTTATTAGATGCAGGTTTGGGTGAGTTACAGTCATTCAGCCCTGCATCTCCGCTATTAAGCTGATTCTTATCTCCTTGTGTAACGGCTGCCATTGGGCTAAGGGTGACAGGCATATGAGGCATTGCATTATACATAAATTGGGGAGTATAATTCCTTTTAGCGTTGGAATCGTGTATCAATTCTACTTCTTGTGGCTTGTTTTCCGAAGTTCCCTGAGCCATGTTGTGTGGGACGTTGGATATACTGTTTTCATTTGGCATAAATAAGGTTGCTAGTTGACACACTTGATTGGTTAGGAGACCTATTTCTTGTTTCATGTCATTGTTCTGTACACGAAACTGCCGGTTCTCTTCAGATAAATTCTGCAGACTGTCAGAAATTGATGTCAATTTCCACATTATGTTTTCCAGAAATTCTGCAGTTTGCATGTGGTACAATTTCATGTGTTCTATACAGATGCCATTAATGTTTTTCAGGAACCTGTTTTACTCATCATTAAGGAGGGCACTTTCCCCTTGGCTTTGTTTCCTACATTCCACAGGATTTTCACATGTCGCGATGATTGGTTGTTGAATGCAGACATCTGAGTCCATTTCACACTCCAGGTTAACCGCTACTGAGTCAGTTTGACTTGCAGCGTGAGTCTGACTAAAATTTGATGTTTGGACGTTTGTTTGTTTATTTTCGATCTCCGTGTCATTCTGGATATCCACATATTCCGTTGCATTTGTCATTTGTTCTTTACTTTCTTTGCAGAACGGGCAGATGTACTTTTGACGTCGCTGCTTGTTGAACCGCTTGATATCGGATTTGGTACAGGTCGCGCAGTAAAATTGCCGACATGACGTACATTGGATTACTGCTTCCTGATGATCTACTTTACAACGGAAGCACGTGGGAGTGCTTGTCGAAGTTTCTGATTCTGCCATACTTTGCCTTTAGGTTGAAATTTGTCCAACTAATTACTTTTCTGCGAAGAATTAAAACCGCTTGTATTTTAGGTGTTCTCTTCACGATGGTTTGCCTGTGGGGGGGGGTCGGAATAAGACGGGTTACACAGTGCCTTTATGTTCACTTCTGAGGATTAGTATCGATACATCCACTGTATTTCTGCTGAGAGGGGAGTTTTTAAAGTTGAAAGAATAGGAGAGTTTAACGTACCCTGGGGGTTCAGCAGCGCAGGGCTTTGTGACTTCTCAAGGTTGACCACGACGTCGTCATATGCCTTTAGGGCACTAGTGTTTGCTGGCTGTATACAGGTTAGAGCTAATATAATGGAAGCAATAGCATAAAAAAGTATAAAACATGAAGTACCTGTTTGTTTGATGATGGAGATGATGGCTCATCCGTGTTGGGCGGAAGAAGAGGAATCTATTGGTACTTGAATCATGCTGTAGGGTCAAGGATAAGTAACTAAAACTTGCTATCTATGAAGAGCATAACCGAACACGACATACATCAACTCGCGCAAGCGCACTGTGTGAAAATTGAAGCAACTGCAGGAGAACTACGGCGCGTGGGCGGGATACGGTATAAAAAACACCTGATACTGAGCTCCGTTAATCAGTGTTACTCTTGTTCTTCAGATGGGAAAGGCAGCTGACTTAAGCGAGTTTGACAAGCAAATTGTAATGGCCAGATGACTGGGTCAAAGCATATCCAAAACGACACGGCTGGTGGGGTGCTCACAGTCAGCCATGGTTAGTACCTACCGAAAGTGGTCCGAGGAGGGAAAACTCATGAACCACCGGTGAGGTGTTGGACAACCATGGCTCATTGAAGCTAGAGGTGAGCTAAGGCTCTCCCGGATGGTACGTGGCAACAGAAGGGCAACTGTGGTGCAACTCACCAGTAATGGGAATGCTGGTGATGGGAGTAATGTGTCACAACACACAGTACATCAAACCCTGCTGAAAATGGAACTGCATAGCCACAGGCTGCTCCGAATGCCCATGCTAGCCACGTTTCACTGGCGACAGTACCTACAACAGGCATGTGAGCATCGTAACTGGACCTTGAGTGATTGGAAGGTCGTCTGGTCTGATGAATCACGTTTCCTGTTGCACCACGTGGACAGCCAGGTATGTGTGCGTCGTTAACCTGGGGAAGTGATGGCACCTAGATGCACCGTGGGACAAAAACAAGGATGTGTCATGCTTTGGGTGATGTTCTGCTGGGGTACCCTGGGTCCAGTCACCCACATGCCAGGAATTCTGATGTCTACCACCTACCTAAAGAACATTGCTGACCAGGTACATCCTTTCATGGCAATGGTCTTCCCTCTTCCGGTGCTGTCTGTCATCAAGATAATGCGCCATGCCACACCGCCCGGAATGTTCAAGACTGGTTCGCGGAACATGAGGAAGACTTCCAGGTACTGCCCTGGCCTCCAAATTCCCCAGACATCAATCCCATCGAGCATCTGTGGTTTGTGTTGGAAGAGCAACTCCGATCTGCAGTGTCTCAACCATGGACCTTACAGGAGTTAAAGGATCTGCTGGTTACATATTGGTACAAGATACCACAAGACACATTTAGAAATCTTGTAGCATCCATGCCTCGCCGGGTATGAGCTGTTTTGGCTGCAAGTGGAGGACCAACATCATATTAGGTAGGTGGTCATAATGTAAGTGTATGGAAAACATACAGAGTAAATGACAGACAGATTAGTACAAAGCAGTGAGAAAAGAAAGATACTACCAACAACTGTAGTAGTGGAAATAATATGTGGAAGTAATAATAATATTACTTGTGGAAGTTTTAATATTATGTGGAAGTGGAAGTAATAATAATAATAATAAATTAAATAAATTGTATGGAAGTAATTAAACTTCAGTTTCTATACTTCTATACAATACATTACATATTTCTAATGTTAGTTATCATTAGTAGGAAACAATGAAAAAAAACTACCTTATACAGCACAGCCAGGGGGGAAGCACTTTCCATATCACCTGTCCTTCCCCCCTCTAATTGTTTGTCTAGTTCTTCCTTGAATTTTATTATTATTATTATTAGCCATATGGTGCAAGGAAGCCTTAGGCTTATGCTGCACTAGCCAAAAAAAAATTTCTGAGTTACCCATAGAGAGAGAGAGAGAGAAGTAGAAGGAAATCACCAAAAAAAGAGAAGAATGATGATATCCAGCTCAGGACCCTGGGTGTGCCAAGCCCATACTTACCAGATGAGAGCCCCACGGGGTTAATTTATTCAAACTATCCATGGCTGAAGACAAATTTCCATACATCTATTCTGATATATGGAAATTTAATTAGAATTTATGCATTGGAGAATTGAAATACATAAGCAGAATGTAGCTGTTTCATAATATGGTTTTGGATGACCTTTTATTTCCAGTGTGTAAAGTTCACATCCCACATCCAATCGAGCTAAATGATTTCTCACGGCAGAAGGGATATAGGTACTTATTTTTTATTTTATTTTTTTATGAAAATCCCAAACACGAGAGGTATTACAACCTATAGTACTTAGTATTGTGCTTGAGTTGGAGGTTGAGAAGGCAAAAGAAGATATTTGTTTCATTTCTAACTGCCCTCTTCTGAATGGAATCTAGAAGCCTGAGAGAGATTTTGGGGGGCACCACTCCAGGTGGGTCAACAATATTCCATGGTAGGGCAGATTTGCGATTTGTACAGAGTGAACAGCTGTTTCGAAGAAAAGTAATGCCGTGAGTGAAAGAGAAAACCAATTTTTTTAGATGCAGAGAAACCAATATTTGCAATGTGCTTGTGCCAAGGGAGATTAGAAGTCAGGGTAATCCCCAAAAGAGATATATCATCTTGCTTAGAAATTGGAGTGTCACCAAAGATTAGCAGAAGAATCCTTGAACTTTTGTAGACTGCACTTTTCAGGAAATACGTACGAAGGAAAGTTGTTCCAGGAATGGCAGTTGAATGAATATATATATATATATATAATCTTTATTGTATACAAACGTGGTATATACAATAGACCCTTCACAGCAGTAATGCCAGGGGGTTTTACATTGGCTGGTGAACAATAGATTTGGGGGGATGGAGCCCACATCGAAGTTCGCGCTCACCCCCCAGAGCCAACAATAAAATGGAATCAGTGTCAGATTATTACAGGATATTATGCTTTTGACAGTATTTATAATGAATTAATAAAGATATATATTTTTTAAATAAAGATATTCATAAATACATTCATATTTACATTTGTATTATATTTATATTAATATTTATATTCATAAAGATATTCTTGACTTTATTCACAACACATTCATAAAGACATAGTGCTTTGAACATTATTATGATGCGCATATCAATGTGCAGTTTGCTTGGCCAAGGTCAGGCTCTTAAGGACCTGTCTTCGGTACCTCCGATCCTTCGCAAATCTCTAGAGGTCGCCACCAATTGAAAGGACTGTGGGGAGCATCTCCCTGGGGAGAAAACGATCACTGAGCACTAGTCTGTTATAGTGAGCTGTGAGCGTGGGAGCTGACCTCAGTCCAGGTAGAGGGATCCTCCAGCCACACAGTTCCCAGATGCTTGGCTCCGAGACCATTCTGGTTGTCATTTTGACAGTGAGAACAAGGCGTTTTTCAAATACAAGATCTGGAAGTCGGGCAAAATTAAGTCACATCGCCATTGCAGTTGTCTTTTGCTGGGGGTGGACGACAATGTTTTTGCGTGATCCAATGAAGGAGCCAGTATTTCGTGGAGTACATGCGCTTGATGTTGGTAGGGGCCGCGGACCCCCAAATTTCCGAAGCATATAATAAGACGGAGTATACTGAGGTGTATATGCTATGAGCATATATTTTGCTATGAGTTTGTCAATGTGGGGGTTGAAGCTCAGTTTATAGTCGAAGACGACTCCCAAGTCTGTATGCATCTTGACCACCGGGAAGGGAATGCCGTCTAGAGAAGCTTGGATTTCAGTGGGTTGGTGCTTCAGAGATAAGACAATTTGGGCTGATTTGAGAGGGTTAATGAGGAGGCCAAATTGATGGAGATAGGATCCTAAGTTGTGTAACTTTTCACTGATCTTTTTATTGATGTTTGAGAGATGTTCGCCAGGGTTAATCTGAGTATATATATATCTTAATATCATCGGCATAGCAGAGTATGTTTCCTCTCTGTTGCACAAACGGAATAATAACTGAAGTGAATAATGCTCCCGAAAGGACTCCGCCTTGGGGAACTCCCGCAGTGATCTTTCTCCAGATTGTGTGTTGATCTCCACTTTACGAAGAATGGTTCTGTTAGAGAGCAGGGTTGTGATAAACTACAACATGTCACCTTTTATGTAGAAGTAGTTTTATAGGAGGTGAACAAGTGAGGGGATACTGATGGAGTCGAAGGCAGCTTCCAGGTCGATGTACGTGATGACAAGCTCTGCTTTAGCTTCTAGTGCACTGAGAATGGTGTTGGTTATGGATGTTAAATTGATGACTGTGGATCTTCCTGGAATGGCATAGTGAATCTGTGGAGGTTTGTGAGGCATGATTTGATTGGTGATGGTGGAAAGTAATGTCTTCTCCATGAGCTTCAAGAGGCTGGAAGAATGAGAGATTGGCCTGAACTGTTTAAAGAGGGTTGCAGATTGGCATTTAGGGCATGGCCTCACAGCATATCTGTTCCAGAGAGGGGGAAAGCAGTGCTGCATTAAAACACGGTTAAAAACTGATAGTAGAGGATCGATGATAAATGAGCTAAGACATTTAATTATGAATTGTGGCACAAGATCGGGGCCTGCAATTGAGTGGGCAGCAATCCATTTACAGCAGTTATAAGCTGCTTCCTGGTGATGTGAACGGTGGCGAGAATATCAATAGGAACGTTATTGATGGGTAAGTTGCCTAGGTGCATCGGGCCACAGTGTTTGAGAACCGTGCAATGTGGTCCATCCACAGTTCAAAGTCCAGTGTTTTAGGAATTCCTGTGTGCTGAGTCATAAAACGATTTGCCTTTTTGTAGGGATTTAAATGCTTTTTAATTGCAAATGATTTCTTGTTGTTGAAAACTGCCCAGGCTCTGGAGAAGGCAATATGATCTTGTATAGTGCATGATTCTTTCCATCTCTTATGCAGATTTTGTTTTTCTTGAAAGCTGTCGTTCAATGCTGGGGTCCACCAAGCTCTTGAACAGGGAGCGATGTAGACAGTCTTTGTAACACCATAACTTGCAATGGTTCAAATCCATTTGGTCATGAGGTCCACAGTTAGCTTGAGATCACAATTATTGAGAGCCTCCCAAGGTATCGAGGATGCAGCTTCGAGACATCATGGTGGATCAATGAATTTGGGTGCTGTGATGTCTTTTTTTCTTTTTTGGGCCTTGGATATCGAAGTTCGGTGCAGCTAAATACAGGAGTATGGCAATAGGTTTGTGATCGGATTGAAATAGATTGTGAGGACTGTCTTCGAGGTCGCATGGTGCTGAAAAGAATATCAGATCGAAGAGATTAGATCCTCTCGTGGGGTGGCAGTTAAGTAAGCTGATACCCAATGAATCATACTGCTAATGAGTTTCCTACTAAGATGTATGAGAATAGGTTGAAGATTGAAATCTCCACAAATAATGTGCTTAACAGAGGCGTGGAGGTGATTTACCAGCCAGTGGATCACATCTTCAATGATGTCACTGTTTGGGCCTGGTGTATACTGTTGCTATACACCAGGGATACCATAGCAGCTACAAATGCCAGGGACTGGGTTACCACAGAATGTACCAATGAGAAGGTAAAGTGTAAAGTGTATTTAGTGTCTAACGGCACCAGGGGTTTCCCCCATCTCCACGTTGCTTTCATTTTGGGTGTACCAGTTCGCTCGGAAGGCCAGAGATTTAAAAGTGTATGGATATTGTACATATGTAGTGTTGTGTTCTGTTGTTCATTTGGCTGTTTAGCTGCTGGACCCCTATTGAGGCCAAACGTTGCCCACACTTGGCCCCGTGGAAGCAGACCAGGTACACCAGTATTTTTAGATAAGTACTCTTTCAGTGGTTAGGACCTATATATATATATAAAAAAAAGGGGGGGGATAAACGCTTGCATCTAGTTAGGCCGAAAGAGGTTGCAAGTGTGTCGAGTTTGGCATTTAAAATTTTTCGTTGTGTGGAGCATTTGCTTTTCGCTGGCGATATAGGTAGAGTACGAGGGAGAGACGGAAGGCTGGGGGATAAGACAGAAATATGGGGTCAATAGGGAAGGCGACCCCAGGTATATCAGTGGGGCATGCCCTTGCTCCACCAGAGGGAGGGATGGGGTGGGAAGGGGGCAGAAAGACCATCCCCCACCCAATGAGAAGATAGTGGTATTATAGAATATTGAGACTCCCCCCCCATACAATCCTCTCTAGAGGAGCAGAGCATCTGGTACCCAGCCTGAGGAGCGCAGGCAAGGGAGTCCCGCCCATTCCCAAGCCATGTTTCGGCAATGCAGAGAATATTCAAGGTTTTAGAGAGGAGAAGCTGTTCGACAGTGTCTAGCTTGTGACAAATACTCCTTGCATTTTGATAGACAATTCGAATGGTGGTAGCCATAGTAACTGGAGTTCGCACAGGTGGCAAGTCTCTTTTTAAGGTTCACACTGGTCTACTGTGCATTGTGATGTGTACAGGGATATCCTTCACAGGTCTGGAGCCCTGGGGATTGTCATTATAATCTGCTATGATATGTGGACAGTTTATTTCTTATGGTAAGTTTGTTCTCAGTGAAGTTATCTGATTTCTCATGCGTTTTGTTGGCTTGGGACCTTGGTAGCTTTAATTGCTATTGCGTTTGATGTCGGTGGTTTATTGCGGTTCTTGGCTTCTGATCTAGGAAGGGTTTGACAAGGGTTCCAGGGGGCCATAGCCTTGGATTCAGCATGAAGCTCATCTTCTCTGGGTGGCAAGTAAGGATGAAAGAGGCGTAGGTTAATACCTGGTTCTTCTCTGCCTCACATCAATATTCATCCCATGTACATCTGCAAACATGGCCTTAATGCTGTCTGGTTTAGTAGTCGGTTTCAGTTGAGATATAAAGATTTGTCCATGAGTCAGAACTGCTGTGATGTTGTAATTAGAATGTGTCCCCTTCGATGAAAGTTCTGTGGCATCTCTATTGCCTTGTTGTCTTCCATGTTCCATTTTCTGATATGTTGAATATGTCATCCGGGTTTCTTTTGTGTGAACATGTTGATTGGTGAGAGATACCAGGGAGTAGAGGGTGCCTATAAGTCCTGCTGGTGGGATCTTTTGGTATTATATTTTTTATTATATTATATATTTGGTATTGATGCACCCTTTCCAGTATGGTTGTCGCTTTAACCCTTTAGGTTTGGTAGTATTTTTGGTCGGTATTGTGGAGAGGGCCACCTGAGAGGTCTTTGAGTGGCTACCCTCGGTGTTGTTAGATGCAGGTTTGGGGGAGTTACCATCATTGAGCCCTGCATCTCTGCTATTAAGCTGATTCTTATCTCGTGTTACGGTTGTCATTGGGCTAAGGGTGACAGGAATATGAGGCATTGCATTATACATAAATTGGGGAATATGATTCCTTTGAAAGTTGGAATCATGTATCAATTCTACTTCTTGTGGCTTGTTTTCCGATTTCCTGAGCCACATTGAGTGCGGCGTTGTTGGATATACAGGCATACCTCGAATAACTAATAGGATGCGTTCCACGAAATTACTTCGTTAAGCGAAATTTCGTTTTCAGAGGTAAAAATACTATGGCCGGAATAGGGATACGTTCCTACGTAAAGAAAATGAAAAGCTTTTTTTTCGAACAAAGAAAAGTTTTATTAAATAAACAGTCAACTTACATACAAAGTGAAATCACATTTTAAAATATGAGTCTAAAGTTGATTGCTTATGCTTTTTTTCTCTTTCATTTAACAATTGCCTATATGGAGTTATTGCATTTAACACTGATCGCTTAACAATAAAACTTCTTCCTAAATCAGGATCATTTTCACTAAAAAAATTTAAAACGTTTTCAATGTCATTTAAGCACCTTTTTAAATCTTTGGTTAACACTTTTTCGGCAGGAACTTCTTTAACTTCGTCTTCATTATCTTTGTCTTCGTTGCTAACAAGGTTTTCTAAATCTTCCACTGAAAAACTATCATCTTCTGCATTCAATAAATTTCTAACATCCTCTTCATCGACATTTTCGAAACCTATTGATTGAACCATCTGGATAACTTCATTTCTTCTTGGATGTTATTTTCTTCTTCTAGTACAACTTCTGGCCATATTTTTTTGTTGGTAGCCGTTTCCAGAACAAGCCGCTTTCGTCAACACTGAACACCAAATTTGGTGGAAATTTTTCACGTTCAATTATTTCCTTTAGTTTTTCTGGAAACTTATTTGCAGCTTCTGTTAATTTTACACTATGAATCCTGGCCTGTTTTTTAAATTTCTCGAACCAACCACGAGAAGCCCCAAAGGTTTCCGTAATTTCTTCAGTTTGTTTAGATTTCAGGTGATTAAACTGGAATGTTTTTTTTTATGTTAAAAGGGGCTTGAAATTGCGGACTTCGTTATATCGAAGCTTCGTTATCAGAGGTAACGTTAACCGAGGTATGCCTGTATACTGTTTTTATTGGGCATAAATAAGGTTGCTAGTTGACGCACTTGATTGGTTAGGAGACCTATTTCTTGTTTCATGTCATTGTTCTGTACACGAAGCTACTGGTTCTCTTCAGATAAATAGTAGTAGTAGCAGTAGCATATGATGCAAGAAAGCAAGTGTATGAGCTTATGCAGCATCAGCCAAAAAAAAAAAATCACACCATTCCCTCCAAATGCCTGTCCAGTTCCTCCTTAAATTTATTCAACCTAGCAACTTCTACAACAACAGATGGAAGTTTGTTCCAGCAATTAACCACCCGCTGGCTAAAGGCAAATTTCCGCATATCTATTCTACATCTGTCTTTTCTTAATTTGAATTTATGCCCCCTTAGGTTCATAATCTGAACAAGTGGAAGGATCCCATCAGAATTCAGTGTGTTTAACCCATTCAAGGCCTTATATACCTCAATCAGATCACCGCGCAGGTGCCTAGTCTCCAGCCACTGCAATTTGCAGAACATAAGCCTCTCTTGGTAAGAGGATCCCTTCATTCCCCTCACCAATCTTGTTGTCCTTCTCTGTACACGCTCAAGTAAATCTACATCCTTCCTAAAATGAGACCTCCAGACCTGTATGCAGTACTCAAGGCGTGGCCTGACCATTGCCTTATGCAGAGGGATAATCACCTCCTTTTCCCTGCTAGCAAAATTCCTATATATCATTGACAAAACCCCATGACCTGCCCTGGCAGCCTGTCTACATTGCTCAGAAAACTTCATATCTGACTGCACATTTACTCCCAGGTCTTTTTCATTTTCTACCACCTTAAGTGTAGTACCACACAGTTGGTATGTTTCTCTGGGGTTACTTCTACCCATATGCAGTACTTTGCATTTGTCAAGGTTCAAGTTGAGTTGCCACTTCTTAGCCCATCTGCCCAAATTATCTAGATCCTGTTGCAGTAGCACACTGCCATTACTGTCATTAACAACCCTTCCAACCTTTGTATCATCTGCAAACTTCGATATTAAGCCTGATATACCTTCATCAATATCATTGATAAATATACAAAACAACAGTGGACCTAACACCGAACCCTGTGGGATTCCACTAATAACATTAGTCCAAGAAGAGCAGCATCCATTGATTACCACCCTCTGTCTTCTCCCACTTAACCATCCTTTTATCCATTGTAGCAACTTACCCTTAATACCATTTTGCTCCAATTTGTACAATAGTCTTCCATGCGCAACAGTGTCAAAAGCTTTCCTGAAATCCAAATATATGATATCAAAATTATTTTTTGATATTATAAATTCTGCAGACTGTCAGAGATTGATGTGAATTTCCATTGTTTCCCAGAAATTCTGCAGTTTGCATGGAGAAGAATTTCATGTGTTCTGCAGAGATGCCATCAATGTTTTTCAGGAACCTGTTTTGCTCATCATTAAGGAAGGCACTTTCCGCTTGGCTTTCTTTCCTACATTCCACAGGGTTTTCATGTATCGTGATGACTGGTTGTTGACTGCAGACCTCTGGGTCCATTTCATACTCCAGTTTATCTGCTACTGAGTCAGTTTCACTTGCAGTGTGAGTCTGACTAAAGTTTGATATTTGGATGTTTGTTTGTTTATTTTCGACCTCTGTGTCATCCTGGGTATCCACACATTCCGTTGCATTTGTCATTTGTACTTTACTTTCTTTGCAGAATGGGCAAATGTACTTTTGACGTCGCTGGTTGTTGAACCGCTTTATATCGCATTTGGTACAGGCCACACAGTAAAATTGCTGACATGACGTACATTGGATTACTGCTTCCTGATGTACTTTACAACGGAAGCACGTGGGAGGGTTTGTCGAAATTTCTGATTCTGCCATACTTTGCCTTTAGGTTGAAATTTGTCCGACTAGTTACTTTTCTGTGAAGAATTAAAATCGCTTGGATTTTAGGTGTTCTTTTGACGATGGTTTGCCCGTGGGAGTCAGAATAAGATGGGTTATACAGTATACCTTTATGTTCACTTCTGAGGATTAGTATTGATACAACCATTGTATTTTCTGCTGAGAGGGGAGTTTTTAAAGCTGAAAGAATAAGAGAGTTTAACGTTTCCTGGGGTGTTCAGCAGGGCTTTGTGACTTCTCTAGGTTGACCACAATGTCACCATATGCCTTTAGAGCACTAGTGTTTGCTAGCTGTATACGGGTTAGAGCTAATATAATGGAAGCATTAGCAGAAGTATATAACATGAAATACCTGTTTGTTTGATGATGGATATGATGGATCATCCGTGTTGGGCGGAAGAAGAGGAATCCTTTGGTACTTGAATCATGCTGTAGGGTCAAGGATAAGTAACTAAAACTTGCTATCTATGAAGAGCATAAATGGACATGACATACATCAACTTGCGCTAGCACACATACGATAATAAATGAGGAAGATGAAAAGGTGGTTCTGTGAGTTTGAAGTTGGACAGTAAATGGATGTTGGCTGGTGGTGGCAATGTGTTCAGACTGTTTTGAAAGAGAGAGAGAGAGCAGAAATTATAGAAACCAATTCAGAAGAACACTGTCCAAGGAAGTATCTGTAGAAAAGGCATGCAGTGAATCAGAACGTCTATGAGACAGAGAGTGGAGAAACTCTGTTAGTGATGAGTCATTCATTAACTTAACTGCCCTCTTCTGAATGGAATCTAGAAGCCTGAGAGAGGTTTTGGGGGCACTGCTGCAGATGTAGGAACAATATTCCATGGTAGGGCAGATTTGCATTTTTGTACAGAGTTAACAGCTGTTTGGAAGAAACGTAACAACCAGAAAGAGAAAACCAAGTTTTTTAGAAGAATTGAAATCAACTAAGTTGTCTTTGCCCCACTGGAGAATTACCTGGAGATCGGCATTTAACGAATTGGTAGCAGATATTCAAGAAATTGAAGCTGATTGAGCATGACAAGGTTTCTCAAGGTTTATCATCAGCAAAATTATGGATAGGATTTCCGGTCATTGGAAGAAGGTCATTAATATACAAAAGGAAAAGAATGGGGGAAAGAACTGAACCTTGGGGGACACCAGCATTAGCGCAGAAGTTAGAAGATAGTCAGCCATCTACCATCAACCCTCAGTGAGGGGTCAGAGAGAAAACTGGATAACCAATTACAAAAAATAGTTGGCAAACCATAAGATGAAAGCTTGTTTAGAAGACCTTTATGCCAAACACGATTGAAAGCCTTTGAGATGAAAAGAGCAACTGCTTGTGTTTCACCGAATTTTTCCACTGAATTTGTCCATAAATGGGTAACATAAGCTAGAATATCACCAGTGGATTGACACTGACGGAATCCATACCGGTAATCATTGATCAGATGGAAGGTTTCTAGATAGTTTAAGGAGTTGGCAGTTAATTGATTTCTCCATTACTTTAGAAAGAGTAGAAGTAACTGCAATGGGACAATAATTGGATGGGAGGGATTTGTCACCCTTCTTTGGAACTGGCTGGATATGAGCAAATTTCGAAGCAGAAGGAAAAACACCTTTGGAATAAGAAAGTAAAAAAAGTGCCAAAAAAACAGGAGTAAGTTTAGCAGTGCAGGTTTTGAGAACAAGTGGAGAAATACCATCAGGATCTGTAGCTTTCTTAGCATCGAGATTTGTCAAAATCCTTCTGACATCCTTTTGATGGAAGACCACAGGAGGCATTGAATAGAGCGTACTGGGAATGGTGGGAGGTGTTTTATCAAGATCATAATACATGAGCTGGAAGAAAAATGGGATGCTAGCAGGTCAGCTTTATCCTTGGCTGACAATAGAACCATCTGGTTTTGATAGAGGTGGGAGCAGAGATGGGCAAATGTTGTGGCCAATTGCTTTGGCAAGAGACCAGAATGCTCGGCTACCATTAGGGCAAGAAGCAAGTTTTCTACCCTTAGCCTGTTCAAAATCTGGTTTGGACTGATTAATAACTGCTTTACAATTGTTGCGAGCTTTGGTGTAGGCAGAAAAGGAAACTGAAGAATTGGAAACAAGACAATTACGATATGCAACATTCTTTTCTTGAACAGTGTTGCACATTTATTGGAAAACCAAGGTTTAGATCAATGGTTTTCAACCAGGGTGCTGCAGCAACAACGTTCTAGGGGTGTCATATAATTTGGGTTTAAATTACTTAAACTTTTTTTAATTTATGTTTGTCATTATAAAAAGGTATACGGTATCAATTGTGCAGTATCATTTTAATTTTTTGGTGATCTATAATTGATGTTTATTTAATACCTCTATATAAAGAATAAAATTATTATATAAGTATATATAATTTGTATTATGAATGGTAATTTTGTTTATAGTTATATTATTGTAATAGCTATCATATAAGATATATTTTTTTAATATTAGGTTCATATATACAGGAGAGAATCAGATCTAACAGGCAGAAAGTTGAGTAGGGCTGCCAGAAAATAAAATCAATTACTTAGGGTTGCCGTTATTAAAAAAAGGTCGAAAACCACTGGTTTAGATAAAGGATGAGATTTTAAGGTGGAGTGTGGAATAAAGGATTCCATTCCCGCAAGAATAATTTCACTGACACGGTCTGAGCAAACGTTGACATCAGGAGTTGTCCATCATACAGTACCATCAACAATTGGATGCTGAATTCAAAAGGGGTCAGTGAGTCAGCACAGATGAACCCACCAGGTGCAGACAACTTGTGACTGTGTCAACCGAATAAGACATCAATCCTGCTCATGTGATGATTTTGAAGATCATTGGATTGGGTTATATAGTACGTAGTCACTAAACAACCTGTAAACAAGTCCATCACTACCATCTACAAAGAATTGAGCACAAAAAACATTTCAGTATTTTAGGTGTCTGAAATTTGAATGAAGACCTGAAGAGGGAGAGAACAAACTATGTAAAGACAACTCTTGCAAAATGTGTAGTATCCACAACAAGTTTGGGAGCCAACTGTGACCACAGATGAAACTTGGGATTCATTACTATGATTCAGCAACCAAACAAAAGTCCACGAAGTGACACCATGAAGGTTCTTCTCATCACAAAAAAAAATAATAATAATAAATAAATAAAGGGTGCTACCAGTTTTCTGGATGCAGATGGGATTATATTCATTTGTTATCTTCAAAAGGGTAAATCCATAATGGAAAAATAAACTGAGTTGGCTTTGCAATAGCAATACCCCCTCCTCTTGTGTAGGAATGGACTGGTCTGTAACACTGGTGAAGGCTCAAAGTGGGGAATGGCTGATGTAAGTTTGTAATTCGTGCAAGTAGCAATCAGTTTTTGACAATCTGTGAGAAAGAATGGGCATCTACTGTGACTGGCTCAGTCGCAGTTGAAAAACAAGCCAATCACACAGGTACAGCCATATGTGATCAATGCATGTGGTGAATGTCGTGTCTCACCTTGTAACACAGCAGCAATGCAGCATAGTGGCCTAGCTAACCACCCAGTACAACACAGGTATAGCACAATCAAGGTCCATATGGACTATGCACCGAACCTCAGCTTGTACAGCAATACAATAACAGTTGATGACTGTCACAGGCACTCACTGCAAGACACAAATTGCACCTTATATGGGCATGTCAGCCCCAATGCTGGACCACCGATGTGTGGAAGTCTATCATCTGGTCTGATGAATCCTGCTTCCAACTGTATCATGCTGATGGGCATATCCACACTTGGATAAACATTAGGCTATGGAACCTTGATGTACTATTAGTGTTTGGCAGCTATGATTTGGGGACTGTTTTTGTGGCATGCCCCGAGTCCGCTGAACACGACTAATCAATGGCTCACCGGAAATACCTACCTTTCTATCACTGCAAACAATACACTCCCTTTATGATGACTGTGTATCCAGACAACTGTGGAGTCTACCAACAAGATAATGTGCCATGCCGCAAGGCCTGGCAGTTTGCTAATTGGTTTCGGGAACATGACAATGAATTCTCCATCCTCCTATGGCTGCCCAACTCACTCAAACTCAACACAAGTGAACACGTTTGGGCCATACTGGAAAAAGACATTCAATGCCATGACCACCTGCCTGACAATGTGCAGGTATTATTGGACACATTGTGCAATATATAAAATAACTTATTCAATGTGTGGTTGATTGTTTAGCAGTCATCCTTTCCTAAAAGGAGGAAACCATTTATAAGGCATTTTGAAACTATCTGTGACAAGACAGAATTTTATACAAAAATTTTATGGTTCATCAGACAGAGGGTTACCAAGTATCCTGATTTTTTGCCTGTCCAGTGAAGTCTAGAATTTACTGTCCAAGTTTTTAATAATTATAAGTGGTCTATGGTCCCAAGGAAGTGTACATGATATGGACATTAGCATGGACATTGAGAGCCAATCCATATGCTGCCACAGAAAGGTGCACAGCACGTTAAGTATTTGCACTGTTTTATCTGTTGCAATGGCATATTTACAATGAAATTGTAACTGTTCACTAGTATACCCTTTGGTATATTTGCTAACTGACTTATTCTTTATTAATTCAAAAATACCGATGACAGTAATAAAAATATATTTAACAAATATATTTTGATAATAACATATTTTTAAATACTGATTAAGTCATCAAATGCAGACATTGTAGGAATAGTGGAAACATCATGTTACTCAGACATAAGTGATGCTGAATTTGAATATGGGGAGTACAATGTATACAGGAAGGAGAGGCAGGACAGGAGAGATGGAAGGTTATGCTCTTAGGTAAAAAGCATATTAAATCTAAGGCAGTGCATCCAGTTAACACGGGTGACGAGTGCAATGTTAAGTCAGTTTGGTGTGATATAAGCACTGGAAAAATAATATTAAGAGTAGGAGTGTGTGTGTTATAAGCTTAATGACTGTGATGGGTATACCAAACGCTAAGATACTGTTGAGCACTTAACTAAGACACTGTTGAGCGGATCCCGATACCGACAACTAATTACTCTTCTGTTTACAGTGTCCAGTGCGTACTTTAACATAGGATATGTAAATTAAAATGAGACAATATTTCGTTGTGATAGTTTCCTTTTATTAGTTTCAAAATTGTTGGAAATGTTGTCTATTCTGTTGCATACGAAGTTGGGCTCTTCTCACTAGATTATCTTGAAGCCATTCTAGTGTGTTTCGAGTTTTTAACATTTTGAATGCCAGTACAATCCTTTCCTTCAATTGTACAAGACTGATGATGTCTTCAGAATACATGATTGCTTTGATATGACTCCATAAGTAAAAGTCTAATGGTGTCAAATCCGGCAACCGTGGTGGTCAAGTGATTGTTCCACCACGACCAACTCAACACTCGTATCACTCATTTAAAAAGTTCCTCACTTCTCAAGTAAAATGAGCTGGGACACCATCATGCTGGAAAATCATAGTTCTTCTAGTATCCAGAGATATATTTTCTAATAGTCCGGGTAATTTGTTGCATAAGAAGTGTAAGTACGCACCCCTTAAATTATCTGGAAGGAAATAAGGGCCCACAATTTCGTTACCGATTATACCAGCCCAGACGTTCACGCTCCACCTTTCTTGAAAATGCGTTTCAACAATAATGTGAGGATTTTCAAGTGCCCACCAATGCGTATTATGTACGTTGAAAATTCCGTGTTGTGTAAATTTGGGCTCATCAGTCCATAAAATTTGTGATAAAAATTGTGGATGCATAAGTAACCAATGGCAGAAAGCCATTCGTGGAACAAAATCATGAGCTCTTAGTCCTTGCACTCTCTGGACATGAAACGGATGCATCCTGTTCTCTCATAGTACGCAAATATTTGTTAACCTGCTAATGTTATGCTGAGAAGAAAGATCTCTCATACTAAGATGAGGATTATTATTGACATCCGTCATAATTTCTTCTTCTGTATGATTAGGCAGTCATTGATGACATCCACGATTTTAATGCAGAGAATGAAACAAACCGCAGTTTGACAGCATTTGCTCTACTCTTTGAATTACTCGCCTGTCTGGATAATGACGATTGGGATATCTTTCTCTGTAATAATTTGCTGCAGCAGAAGCATTTCCAGCACATGCTCCTAATGCAAGGAGCATGTCTACGTATTTGTGATTACTGTACCTTGCCATATCGATGGGTTGATAGAAACTGATAGTGATACTGATAACAAGTAAGATACTAAGACTGATGATAACAAATGATAACATTGTATACAAACAGAAGAGTAAATAGTGGTCGGATTGAGATCCGCTCAACAGTGCCTTAGTCAAGTGCATGCAAACTCAACTAACATGAAAAAGTTTTATTCTGCAATTTCACTTTATTTTTTCATGAAGAATCAGCCTCTTGCCTGTTGTACCACGAATTGCGGATCACCCTGTATAATAAAAATGTATTTTAAAGATTTTTGTAATTATAATTAATTAACAGGACAAGCAAATGTAACAGGAATTAGTAAAACAGCATGGAGTCAAAAAAGGATAAAATACAGGATGGCGGGTAAAACAGGTTGCACACCAATTCTCTAAGCTGAAGATATAAGAAAACTTGCTTTCAGTTAATCACACCGCTATTGTGTGATTAACTGGTAAAAATCTAAGAAGCATTTATGAAATTAAGTAATAATTTATATAGTCAATCCTTATAGAAGATTCTTCTAATTATTAAACAGGAAATTATGCTACTTGAAAACTTACATATGTTAATCTGAAATGTCTGCCAAAATTTCAGTGCAATAAACAAGTGACTTGTTGTTGCATTTAAAATCAGTAAAATATGAAGTGAAGTTTTGAGGTCAATCAAAACTCACAGTAATAAATATACTTACTGCAGATTCACTGTCCAAGCAAACGGCACATATAATTTTCTTTCCAATGAAGTACTCCTCATCATTCTGACACTGACTGAAATTATAATTTTCTTGAATTAACGTATAAAATTAGAGGTAAGACAGCTTACTGTTAGGTTATAATCAAATATCACAAGAAACTCATGGTTTTGAATATAAATGGGTAACTTTATAGATGTCATATTGTATGTGAAAGATAAAGTATAGGGCACAAATGGATATGGAAGAAATGCACACAAATAACGCATCATTTGCCCATTTGGGAAATAACAGTACATGCAGCAACAGCTGGCTATTCATGTGCATGTGATTTCATTACAAACATACTGCTACCTTGAACTATAATCATTTTGGATCACTAAAATGACAATCTGTCAGGGAAGAAAGCTTCAAGTAACAAAGAAGTACCTGTGGAAATGGAGTGGCTGAATTTGCTTTACTCCAATTTCAATTTCTTTGCAGTGAATATACACTGTGAAACTGCAGTAAAATAATGTTACGATAGCTCTATTTCTCATACTACTCTACTGCTGTCAATAAATTGACAACAGCTGTATATACTTTACTTCCTGGAAACCGCCACAGTGTAATTGTGCAAGCACCTTCTGTTTATATTTATATACAAATGAACACATAAATACAGGATGTTTATAATTATATAGTCCAATTAAGAGGATATATTCCTCAGTTGAAAATAAGTAATTATTATTTACTATTATTATTAGCCATATGGTGCAAGGAAGCCTGAGGCTTATGCTGCAACAGACAAAAAAATTGAGTACTGAGAGAGAGAGAGAGAGAGAGAGACTCACCAGATGTGAGCCACTGGGCTCAGTGTTCAGATCACCAAGAATCTTTTTTTACTGAGAAATAGATGACTAAAGTTTTGTGCATGGCTGTAAGAAAGAATAAACTGAAGGTTCTTGGATAGCAACATTTAATTCAATTTTATCTTTACTTTAAATTTAAGGTGTATATAAGACATTATTCGGAGTTGTGTAAACAACTCTGAATAATGATGACGGTGGCAGTAAACAGAGGCAATAATAGTGAATATAGTTATTGCTGTTTTTCAGTACACATTATTATCTTTTAGTTTAAGTAGATTCTCTGTTCTAAGACTGTTGCAATTCAATTATCCCTCATGTACTGCTCTTCTGTAAGAGGTGCAGGATTTTAAACAAAGATAACTACTACCTACCACAATGTTTATAATTTTATCAAATAGGCTCTCCAGTAGAATGTAACAGACCCATATTAATATATTCCTTTCTTTAAGGCAATGGTCAGGACACACCTTGAGTACTGTGTACAGGTCTGGAGGCCTATACACAGAATGAGTACAGTGAAGGGCAACAAGACTGGTGAGAAGAACAAAGGGGTGCACTTATGAAGAAAGGCTTAAGTTCTGCAAGTTGGAGCATTTAGAAACTAGGCACCTGCGAGGTGATGTGATTGAGGTGTATTTATTTATTTTTTTTTTTTTATGAAAACCCCAAACACGAGAGGTATTAGAACCTATAGTACTAAGTACCATGCTTGGGTTGGAGGTTATATTAAACTTGAACTTCTGTAGACTAATTTTCAGGAAATACATATGAAGAAAGGTTGTTCCAGAAAACGGCAGTTGAATGAATAAACAAGGAAGATGAAAAGTATTCTGGGAGTTTGAAGTTGGACGACAGTAAATGGATGTTGGCAGCACGTGTTCAGACTGTTTTGAAAAAACAGAGCAGGAATTATAGAAGCCAATTCAGAACAGTGCCCATGGAAGTATCTGTAGAAAAGGCACGCAGCAGAAACAGTATGTCAATGAGACAGTGAGTGGAGAGACTCTGTTAGAGAGAGGAGTCATTAATTAACCTAACTGCCCTCCTCTGAATGGAATCTAGAAGCCTAGGAGAGGTTTTGGGCACACTGCCCCAGATGTGGGAACAATATTCCATGGTAGGGCGGATTTGCGATTTGTACAGAGTGAACAACTGTTTGGAATAAAGTAACACTGAGAGCGAAGGAGAAAACCAAGTTTTTTAGATGCAGAGGAAGCAATATTTGTAACGTGCTTGTGCCAAGAGAGATTAGAAGTCAGGGTAATCCCCAAAAGAGATATATCATTTTGCCTAGAAATCGGAGTGTCACTAAAGATAAGCATAGGAGCAGAAGAATCCTTTTTGCGAAATATAAGACAAGACTGAGTTTTAGAGGGGTTGAAATCAACTAAGTTGTCTTTGCCCCACTGGAGAATTACCTGAAGATCGGCATTTAAGGAATTGGTAGCGGATTTTCGAGAAGTTGAAGCTGATTGAGCAGGACAAGGTTTCTCAAAATGGAAAGTGGAATGCAATGTGCTATCATCGGCAAAACTATGGAGAGGATTTCCAGTCAATGGAAGAAGGTCATTAATATACAAGAGGAAAAGAGTGGGGGAAAGAACTGAACCTTGTGGGGCACCGGCATTAGTGAATAAGTTAGAAGACAGAGAGCCATCTACCATCACCCTCAGTATGTAAATAAAAAAAAATAAAATAATAAATAAATAAAAAATATAAATAAAAGTAAATAAAAAATTTAAACATCATAACACAATTTTTTAAAAACAAAATACTTCAACAATATACAGGCACTTCCCGGCTTACATAATACTTGACTTATGGAAATTTGACTTTACATAAGTTTTGGCCAGCTGGTGAAAACTTGAAAAAAAATCGTGGAAATGTAGTTTGCTTCCCATAGAAATAAATGGAGGTATCGTGAAAATATCGTAACGTGAACCCAATAACACATTGTTTTTTTTTTTTTTTTTTTGGTAATTCGTTCGAAACCTCGACTTCGGAAGTTGAAATTTTCGTTTTATAACTAAGCTATTCATTGCTCTAAAAAGTCATTTTTATAATGGAAATTGCACTACACTTTCATCGTTATCATATGTTCCATTATAAGAATCAAATTTGAATATCTTTGTGATACTTTTCTAAAACACATTTCTGGAGGTCACAACCATAAAAAAGTAAAAACAATTTGCACTTTCCGGTTTACTGGGCTTTTCTGCTAGTGCAATCTATTATAAATGGGTAGTAAACTCGATCTTACTGCATTTTCAATAATATCAAAAACTGGAATTCTGTGGGTGTTTACGTTACAGTAATGTGGTGAAATGAGTCCTCCACTGAAATCTTCAATCATATAAAAAACAATTAAATTTTCAGAATCTTCTCTTCATCCCTATTTATTTATTACAATAGTGAAGTGAAAGGGACCAACACAAAGCGCAAGTGTTGGCAGTGCTAGGAAACGAAACAAAATTGATTTAGAAATGAAGGTGAAGAAGTACGAAGCAGGACAAAGTTAGTCATCTATTGCACAGAATCAGGTCTTGCTGCTTCAACAGTGAATACTATTTTAAGGGACAGTGCACGTATAAAAGAACATGTTAAAGGATCAACACATTTAAGATCGACAGTGATCACAAAACAGAGTTCCATCCATATTATTAATAGCTTTTCCTTTGAAGATGGAAAAGCTATTAATAATATGGATGGAAAACCAGATTCAGAAGCAAGTGCCCTGAGTCCAATGGTCATTCAAGCAAAAGCAAGAAGTATTTATGAAGATATTAAGGATAATGTCTTTCCTCAAATTGAGGAAAGATAGCTGTAGAATGGATGTGCGGAAGTTTGCTTTTAGTTAGCGGGTGGTTGATTGGAGGAACACACTTCCATATTTTGTTGTGGAAGTTTATAGCCTAAATAAATTTAAGGCTGAGCTGGACAGGCATCTGGAATGAATGGAGGGGTGAAATGGTTTTTTTTTTTTTGGCTGATGCTGCATAAGCTTGCTTCCTTGCATCGTATGCCTCTACTAATGCTAATAAGTACGACAAACCCCAAGCCAAGTTTGTGACAACAGCTGCCTGTTCATCAGCACTAGCGGTTGTACCTTGTACCCTGATGTTATGCAAGCCATACCTAGCTTTGAAGCACATAAACCATCCTTTACTTTACCTGAAACTTTCATTCTTAAGTCCTTTACCACGCTATTCTTTCGGTCTCTTAAAAAAACTTAAAGCCCTTTCCTGAATGAGTGCAAGGTTTAAAGGGCCCATGGCATTTCATTTGGTATGGACTCCAAAAAATCAAAAGCCTTTCCATCTCAGCAATAAGTTCTGTGCACATTTTCTTATAACTGTATATCGAATTTTTAATTTCTGCACTGATTCTGGTCTTTTCTTGAAGAAATGTTTGCATAGTTATGCAAGCAAGGTACAGCTATGCAAAGAACTAACATAATTTCTAATATAATAACATTTTTACAAAATTTTTAAGGATGAAAAACGTGCAAAATGGAATGTAAAATGTGCAAATCTTAAGAAAAAAGCTTGCTGAGAATCAACCTGGTTAAAGAGCCATACAGCATTATGTATAAATCAACACATTATGTATTTGCAAGTCAAGTTCAAATTTACAATTATCAACATTACACTTTCCCACATATTAATAGCAGAACCCAAAATGACTTGCTGTACAGTATTTCACAAACAATAGAAGTCGCTAGTTTTATTCCTACAAATATCTTTTCACAGAACCATTTGTATTTTTTAACTACAAGGAGTAGTGACACATGGATAAAAGAGAATAAAATTGCATTCCACATTTGGGTATTTTGTTTATTATTTTCCACCTGATATGGTTCACTGAAAGAAGAGCCAGACCTTTTAGTTATTGAAATGCGATAATTACTTCCAAGAAATTAAAGAAACTAAAGAAGTTATTTTATTTATTTTTATGATAACCCCAAAATATGAAAGGTATTAGAACCTACAGCACTTTGCTGCTGTGTTGTGGGTTGAGAAGACAGAATATAATTGTTGAAATCAGACTTGAATTTCTTGAAGGTTCTTCCAAAGGACAGAAGTAGAAAAAATAAGTGAGGAAGAGAAAATGATGGTCCTGTGAATTTGGAGTTGGACAGTGACTAGTTGAGGCATACAATACAGATAGTTTGTAAGAGAGCAGTGGAATTACAGATGGTAGTTAAGAAAAATACCTGTAGAAATATCTATAGAAAATGCATGCAGCAGAAACAATGTCCATATGACAGAAAATGGAAAGAGTTTGTAAGAGGGAAGTTGAGTTATTAATGATCCATTAATAACCCAATTGCCCTCCTTTGAATAAAGGAGTTTATTCAGTTTATTCAACTTCAGAGGAATAGGAACAATATTCCACTGACGGTGGATTTTAGATTTGCACAAGGTCAATAACTGTCTAGAAGAAAAATAACACAGTGGGCAAAAAAAAAAGAAAAAAAAAAAGAAAACCCAGTATTTTTGATGCAGAGGAAGAAATATTTGTGATATCTTTCTGCCAAGAGATATTTAAAGTCAGAGTAATTCCCAATAGAAATATGTGATCATATATATAGGAGTTGTCAACTATTTTGTGAGAAAATAGTGTGACCACCAAAATAGTTGTCGACTATTTTGGTGGTCATTCAAGAAGTTTTAGTTGTTTGTGCAGGGCAAGGGTTTCAAACTGAGATGTAGAGTGCTATTATTAGCCATATGGTACAAGGAAGCCTCAGGCTTATGCTGTACCAGACAAAAAAAATTTCTCAGTTACTGAGGAGAGAGAGAGAGAGAGAGAGAGAGAGAGAGAGAGAGAGAGAGAGAGAGAGAGAGAGAGAGAGAGAGAAAAAAGAATGATGATATCCAGCTCAGGACCCTGGGTGTGCCAAGCCCATACTCATCAGATATGAGCCCCTGGGGATAATATCATCAGCAAAACTGTGGATAGGGTTTCCAGAAGGTGAAAGGTCATTAACATAAAAGAGAAAAAGAGTGGGAGAAAGAAATGAACCTTGGGAACACTAAATTAGTTGAAGAGTTAGAAAAGATAGTGACTTACCATTACCTGCAGTGAGTGGATGGAGAGAAAACTGAAAGGCAAACCAGGTTTCAAAATAGTATAAGGCAACAAAGACAGAGAAAACTCCGGAATACAAGTTTTGAGAAGAGGGGAATTGAAATTTTGAAGGAGGAAACAAGTTTTGGAAAGAGGAGAAACTTCTTTGCACCATAACACCACAAAAGGCATGAGTGTAATGTGCTTCGTATGGTAGGAAGTGATTTAACAAGATCATCAATGCAAGGGTTAGAGGAAGTAGGATGCTATTAAGACAGCTTTACCTTTAGTTGCTTATGCAAAAGAACCATTAGATGAACCAAGAACCAAAAAGGGTGAAAGTATGGATGGAAAGAAGTTGCAGCAACAGTTTTGGCCAGAGACAAGAATTCTTAACTATCATTTGCACAAGAAGCAAGCTTCGTACTATTAGCCTGTTCAAAACTGAATTTGCATTGATTAATAACTTTTTCTTAGCAGGAAAACAGCCTTAGTACATTTATTGGGAAAAAAGATTTAGATAAAGAATGAGATCTTAGGGTAGAATAATATATGATTTCATTCCTACAAGGATAGCTTCACTGACAAGATCTGAACAAATATTATGATTGGAAGATTTGAAACGGTAATCCAACCAAGGAAAGTATTTGCACAGAAACCATGCAGATAATTTAATTTTGAATTCTTATAATACCAATTGACACAAAGCTGAGAATAGCCAAGGGGGGGGAGAGGCTCTACTGGAGAAGAAACCATCACCAAGTTGTGATATATATACCATCTAGAGCAGCATTTCCCAAACTTTTTTAGTCATGGAATACTTTTCGTCTCACAACATATTCACGGAACACATGAAACACAAGTTTAGCGAGAGCCAAAGAAGTGTTGCTAATATTTTATTACACATGGCACACTGTGCATATCTTTATTTCCAACACATGTAAAGCCAAAATGCAAATAACTGTCACGATACTTTTGTTTTGGTCTTTTATTAGTTGGTTCCAGGTTTTTTACTTTGGATTTCTGGGGAACTAAACGCTGCGATTGTTCATTCTTATTTTGAAGTGTAACAATATTGCGTTCGTTTTCATTGGAAGTTCCAATGAAACAGTGATAATTTCAAAAAAGATTTATACAAGGAAGTGAATTCAGTTATGATATCGGCTTGCTTCCCCCTCTCCTTCAACCCGTGTACTCCAGGCTAAACCACATATGAATGGCATATTACAGGAGTGGCCAACTTAAATTGTGATGCGATCTACTTTTTTCCTTCAAAACGTGCCATGATCTGCCATCTCAAAAATTTCATTGCACAAGGTGCACAAATCGAGGGATGACTGTATATTTAAAATTTGCAGGGATTGACCGAAATTAAATGCGCGATCGACTCGTTGGCCACCACTGGCATATTAGATTGCCACATTGCTACTTTTCTGTAGGTGTCATTACCTCTAAGCATACTTCTCTATGCAAAGCCCGTCAAAATAAAGTGTTCTGTGGTCTATTTTATTATTAGTCTATGCCAGTATATTAATAACTGAAAAAAATATTATGTTAAAGATTATAATGATACAAAAGTGGTGTACGCTACAAATATGTAAAATTTATTTTATTTTTTTAATTATTAATTACGATTTTTTGCAGAACACTTTTTCACATCTCACGGAACACAGTTTGAGAAACGCTGATCTAGAGGATCAACATTAACTGAGTATCTTTACAGGGTTGCTAGTGAAGAAAAGTCCAAAAGTGTTGGGTGTGTGTGGTTGGGATTGCTTGGTTTACTGGCAGGTAAATGAATAAGTTGTGTGAGGTCATTATAAACTAAAAATCTTCAGAATCTCTACTGGTTGTATCTCTAACTAAATACATTACACAAATATACATGGTCTCAATCCTAATCTCAACGATGTCCATTTCCACATACAGTCGGCCAAACCCCATGTACTTTTTGTGACAGAATCTCAGTTATCGGTTGATTCAACTACTTGCTCATCTCAGTTGCCCAAATTATTTGCTGTATGATTTCTTTTGCCTCAAAGGTGGTACTTGTGTATATGTACGTTCCGATATTCCCTGTCAGACTTGGTAATTTGGAATCTCCTCTTTTTGATCTTCTCTGGCTTAAAATCTCTCTACCTCATTCTGTCAAATTCATCTGTTGTCTCTACTGTTCTCCCAACTCCACTAATCACTTGGAGCTCTTTGAATTCCTCTCTTTGCAATTTGATTTGGTGATTTTAATGTTCACAACTCCAGCTGGCTTCCGTTTTCAAGTCACACCGACCCAGCTTGTTGAGATGCTGAAGCTTTTGCAATTACTAATGACCTTGCACAGATTGTTCATTTACCACAAGGATACCGGACAATCCTAATCATACAGCCAATATGCTTAATCTTTTTCTCACAAACAATCCTTCTAGGTATACAGCTGAAGTGTGGTTCTTTAGGATCACACCTCAGATCACAACTTGGTGGTTGTGATCTGAGGATCACAATGGAGTCATTATCTCATAGCTATTCCCAACCTCGTATTGTTTGGCATTATAAGAATGCAAAATGGGATGACCTGCGCGATTTCTTTTCTTTTCCTTGTCCAGATTACTGTTTCAAAATTTCTGATGTCATCGTTTGCTTAAATCGTGTCAGTAAAATTATTCTTGTAGGAATGGAATCCTTTATTCCACACTCCACTTTAAAATCTTGTCCTTTATCTAAACCTTGGTTTTCCAATAAATGTGCTAAGGTTGTTCAAGGGAAGAACATAGAATATCGTAATTGGCTTGTTTCCAATTCTTCAAGTTTCATTTTCTGCCTACACCAAAGCTCACACCAATTGTAAAACAGTTATCAATCAGTCCAAACTAGATTTTGAACAAGCTAATAGTAGAAAACTTGCTTCTTGCCCTAATGGTAGCCAAGCATTTTGGTCTCTTCCCAAAGCTATTGGCTGCAAGTTATGCAGCCAGCAAAGGATAAAGCTGACCTGCTAGCATCCCATTTTTCTTCCAACTCATGTATTAATGATCTTGGTAAAACCCCTCCCACCATTCCCAACATGCTCCATTCAAATCCTCTTGTGGTCTTCTGCCAAAACAATGTCAGAAGGATTTTTAAGAACCTTGATGCTAAGAAAGCACCAGGTCCTGATGGTATTTCTCCACTTGTTCTCAAAACCTGTGCTCCTGAACTTACTCCTGTTCTTTGCCACCTTTTTTCACTTTCTTATTCCAAAGTTGTTTTTACTTCTGCTTGGAAATTTGCTCACATCCAGCCAGTTCCTAAAAAGGGTGACAAATCACTCCCATCCAATTATCATCCCATTGCAATTACTTCTACTCTTTCTAAACTAATGGAGAAATTAATTTATTGCCAACTCTTAAAGTACCCAGAAACCTTCAGTCTGATCAAGGTTTGCCAGTATGGATTCCATCAGTGTCGATCCATTGGTGATATTCTGGCTTATTTTACCCATTTATAGATATTTTCAATGGAAAAGTTCAGTGAAACACAAGCAGTTGCCCCTGACATCTCAAAGGCTTTCGATCGTGTTTGGCATAAAGGTCTTCCAAACAAGCTTTCATCTTATGATTTACCAACTGTTTTTTGTAATTGGTTATCCAGTTTTCTCTCTGATCACTCACTGAGAATGATGGTAGATACCTCTCTGTCTTCTAACTTCTCCACTAATGCTGGTGTCCCCCAAGGTTCATTTCTTTCCCCCATTCTTTTCCTCTTGTACATCAATGACCTTCTTCCATTGACTGGAAATCCTATCCATTTTTTTTGCCGATGATAGCACATTGCATTCCACTTTCCATTTTGAGAAATCTTGTCCTGCTCAATCAGCTTCAACTTCTCGAATATCCGCTACCATTTCCTTAAGTGCCAATCTCCAAGTAATTCTCCAGTGGGGCAAAGAAAACTCAGTCTTGTCTTATAACTAGCAAAAAAGATTCGTATGCTCCTATGCTTATCTTTGGTGACACTCTGATTTCTAGGCAAAATGATATATCTCTTTTGGGGATTACCCTGACTTCTAATCTCTCTTGGCAAAAGCACGTTACAAATATTGCTTCCTCTGCATCTAAAAACCTTGGTTTTCTCTTTTGCTCTCAGCGTTACTTTTCTTCCAAACAGCTGTTCACTCTGTACAAATCGCAAATCCGTCCTACCATGGAATATTGTCCCCACGTCTGGAGCGGTGCCCCCAAAACCTCTCTCAGGCTTTTAGATTCCATTCAGAAGGGGCAGTGAGGTTAATTAATGATTCCTCTCTAACAGAGTCTCTCCACTCGCTGTCTCATAGATGTACTGTTTCTGCTGCATGCCTTTTCTACAGATATTTCCATGGTCACTGTTCTTCTGAATTGGCTTCTATAATTCCTGCTCTCTCTTTCAAAAAAGTCCGAACATGTGCTGCCACCAGCCAATATCCATTTACTGTCCAACTTCAAACTCACAGAACCAACTTTTCATCATCCTCATTTCATTCAACTGCCGTTTTCTGGAACAACCTTCCTTCATACGTATTTCCTGAAAATTAGAGTCTACAGAAGTTCAAGTCTAATGTCAACAAATATCTTCTTTCGTCTTCTCAACCTCCAACCCAAGCATGGTACTAAGTACTATAGGTTCTAATACCTCTCGTTTTTGGGGTTTTTATAAAAAAAAAAAAAAAATGCTGAAATTTGGATTCACGTGAGACCTGAATATCAACTCTAATGGCATTTTAAACTCCTAACAGCATCTCTAAATGTTGTAACTAGTAGAACAACTGTGACAAACATTAGAGTCCAAATTTTATGAAAGAAGTGGATGAAATAAGCCATGGAGACATCCTGTTATGGCAAATGCAAATAACTGCTTCCTTGCTTCATTCGTCTATTTTAATATTAAAACTAATAACATATTTAGTTTCATTTTTTATAATAAATACCTCATATCTGAACTTACTTTGTGGCACATTTCTGATCATTTACTACCTCAAGTTCTGCAATATTTGTATTGCTTCGTGATCTATCTCTTTCCTGCTGTTCTTGTCGCCTGCTCTCTCGTTCACGGTTTCGTCGTCTGGTATTTGGCTCTTGCTGCGATGGATATACTCTTCCTAAGCACTGTTTAATGAAAATAAAACAATTAATAATTAGTATTCTTTTACAAATTTGCATTACTAATTCTGCTTCAGAATTATAAAATATGGTTATAAAGTTCAGAATAATTTTAAAATTTGATAACTTTTAAAACACAGTACTCTTAAAATACTAAATAAATATAATATAAAGGGTAGGGATTTTACATGTGCATTCTGATTTCAGAATGCACATATAGTTTGTAGTTGTGTAACCATTAACATTATTAACATTAAAAAAATGTTAAAAAGCTGGGATTACAGTATACATTTCACACAACTTGCCTACCACCCCAACTTTTAGTATTATTAAAGGCCAAATGCTGTACCAGTTGCCTCTCCATTTCCAGAACGAGTTTGTGTTTTATATGATAACATTTCTGGGCCCAGAGAAATGATGTTTTTTTTGCTAGCAGTAAGTCTGAATTGAGTTTCCTCATGAAATTTTGAAAACTCACTTTGCTCTAGTTGTGATCAGGAGATAAACACTGAGAAGTCAGTTTATTTTTATTTGCCCTAATATAGAAAGATCCTAAAGTGGATCTCTTCAAAAAAAAAAACACAGCCAGAGTTCAATTAGTTTACTGAACTGTACTAGGTGTTGGGATATGTAATCCTTTTGGTGTATTTTAACCACTTAGTTCACAACAAGCTAATTACGTAAACAAGATGTATATAAGTGTTTCCTTCATTTAAGTATGAATTAGTGTTATTCATTTCATGCAATACATTAAATCATTATAACAAAAATCAAATATGTAAATATAACTCTTAAAACATTTAGTATATGAAGCCCATATATTTCACTTAATAATGCCAGCAAATATACTGGCATGGGAGTGACCTAACAGCAGCTTTTAAGTGAATATCATTAAATTCAATAGGTCTATAATTCAAAATAACAACATATCCACATATTTGAAAAATAACACAAACTTGATTAAAAACTGGAAGAAAACTAAAGTTACGATGAAATAGGAAACTATACTTGACAAATGGAAAACTTTAACTAAACTGGAGGGTTGGCAGGTATGCAAATGAACTGTGAGATGTTTTTTTCCTATTAAATCCCATCCCCATATATGATTAGAGTGAGCCACTGAAATTATTCTTCTAAAGATGAAAGCCCCTATTCTACATTCCAAAATAGACTCTCATCCTTCTATGGGTTTTTCAAAAAAAAAATTAATGAATGAATACTGTTTACTGCTGTCAACTTTACAGTTATATATAGAGTACGTATGGTCATGTAGACATGTATACTATCTTATATACAGTGGCTCCAGAATATTAGTTCAACTCTGCCTTCGTACTTTATAATAAACTCTGTAAAAGGCCAGAAAAGTGTATAATGTCATGTTTGTGCAGTGTGTATGTTGTTTAGTTGATTCTGGCCACAACTAAGTGTAAATTGTGGTAGACCTCAAGCACAATTATTGTGTGCCTTAAAGGGTAAAATCCCACATGCACTGGAGGTAGTGTTATACCAGTGGGTGCCAGCAAAAACCCCATACCCTACCCACTTTTGCCAAATTGGTAATAAGTTCTATTACCAAGTGATCAATGCAGTGAGGATGCCTGGCCATATAAAAATAAAAACAACAGATACAGCACTTAATGAAGTAAGCAATAAGGACAGGCATACTTGAAATTTATACTTAAAAAAAATATATATATATTTCAATTGCAATACATGTAAACCTCATATAGCACGGTAGTTAAGTTCCTATAAAACGTGTTGTGCAAAACAGTGTTATACGGGACTAAAAAAAAAGTACAAAAAGTGGGGTTATGTTCCAAAAGCTAACAAAAATGCACTATTTTAACAAAAATACATCATTCAAGATTATTATTATTAGCCATATAGTGCAAGGAAGCCTGAGGCTTATACTGTACCAGCCAAAAAAAAATATATATATATATATATTTCTGAATTACCCTGAGAGTGTGTGTGTGAGAGAGAGAGAGAGAGAGAACAAGAGCCAGAAGTAAAAGGGAATCACCAAGAAAAAGAAGAATGACGATATCCAGCTCAGGACCCTGGGTATGCCAAGCCCATACTCACCAGATGTGAGATTTTTGTGTATCTTCTGCTCTCTTTAAAAAATCAGTAGCTGGGTTTGTTTACTTTTGCTTGATAAATCTTTGTGAATTTCATCTTATGGAACTAAGCATTTTTGAAGCTCCCTTTTGAACTTTGGACTCCTTTCATTCAAGAATCTGCATTCAAAAAATATTCTAATTGCTCGGCTAACTTTATGCCTTCCTGTATGCTTTTTAGGGTAAAATTTGCAAGTTTAGAATTTTCATCTGCTCTATCATCTTCTGATTTTTTTTTTTTTTTTTTTGTTAGTTGTTGGTGCATCAGCTTCTGTGGCCATAATGCATCTCCCAAAGTTTTTGCATTTTACACTGATCCAAGCCCAAGGCTGGATTCGAACCCGCAACCTTTGGGTTGCCAGCCAAGCACTTTACCCACCTGGCTAGCCCGGTCGGCTCCTCTGAATTGGTTTGGTTTTACTTCCGATGCCATTTCCACCAAATCTGCTTCGCCAGTGTATTTTTCTACCAGTAATTCTTGAACGTCTTCAGTAATCATATCATTTTTTAAATTTTTTTTAGGAGCATAGGCAACTAAGGCCATGTTACTCTGTGTATATTGTCTATAAATTGCATGTGCCCCGAGGTCGATTTTATGTTTTGCTAGACGAAAAACCTGAGATTCTGGGAGAAAAAAACCATGCTACCCTTGCCTGATTAACTAAGCCACGTTGTGAAAAAGACCCATAAAAATTCCTCCCATCATCGATGGGATTCAAACTCAGGTCTTTTCTACCTGGTTTGAGGAGAAGGGCAATTCTAACAACTGTGCCCATGAGGGCTTCGGTAGTCATATCATCAAAACCTTCCCATCCTACCAACGTAGCTAGTTCTACTATTGCACCAATTTCGTTTTCTGCTGGCTAGATCATATTTCCTGAATATATCGCCATACATTTCTCCACATGCATTTAACGCTGACTGTTTTACTTCTTTCAGCAATAAAGCTATGGTTCTGATACAGTCCACAATTGAGAAATGTTTCCATTACTTCAATAGATTCGGAATAATTTTTTTCACAAAATCCATTTAACGATTTTCTGGAATGAGTTTTAAAGGTGGATATAATGCCTTGATCTAATGGCCAAATGAAAGGAGCTGTATTAACCTAGTACAACTGTGGTAGTAGAAACATAATGTTTGGATGACTTGAATGCCTTGGTGTGCTATCGAATACTAATAAAACTTTGAAATATAGATTTTTCCACAATTTTAACAACATAGAACATAACAAGGGGACCCGACAAAATAAAATACAGAGATTTCTCAATAATTTTTTTTGACTAGTGAGTCAACAGCGGGGATTCAAAAAGAGAGTGGAAACGTTGCAAAATTACATCCAACATAATAGCAACCCCAGGACACAAAAGCTCAAAAATACCCTGTTATGAGAGATTTACCGAAATTCTCTGTGTTAAGAGTGAAACCACGTTTCCTCTTAACACGGTTAGAGAATTTCAGATAGAAAATAATCATAAAAAAGACTTTTTTTTTGGTCAAAATCTCCATCTTCATTTTTATACTACAGAAAAATAGTTAGCATTAGTAGAGACATATGAAGTAAGAAAGCAAGCTCGTACAGCATCAGCCAAAAAATCGTTCCCATTTCACCCATCCATTCGTTCCAAATGTTTGTCTAGTTCTGCCTTGAATTTATTTAAGCCATCAACTTCTACAGAGATAAATGGAAGTTTGTTCCAGCAATGAACCACCTGCTGGCTAAAGGCAAATTTCTGCACATCTATTTTATAACTGCCTTTCCTCAATTTGAATTTATGTCCCCTCACGCAATTAATCTGGGCAAGAAGAAGAATCCCATCAGCACTGAGCATGCTCAAACCATTCATCTCGCACATGCTTAGTTTCCAGACACTGTAATTTGCAAAACTGAAGCCTTTCTTCGTAAGGGCAACCCTTTGTTCCATTCACTAATCTTGTTGCCCATCTCTGTACTCATTCCATCAACACTACATCCTTTCTAAAATGAGACCTCCAGACCTGCATACAGTACTCAAGGTGTGGCCTGATCATTGTCTTATACAAGGGGATAATCACCTCCTTATCCTGGCTACAAAACTTCCTGTATATCACCAACAAGACACCATGAACTGCTCTCTTGCAAACCATTTGCACTGCTCAGAAAACTTCATACCTGACTGCACAATTACCCCAGGTCCTATTCATTCTCTACCACCCTAAGTGTAGTACCACACAGTTGATACATTACTCTGGGGTTACTGCTACCTATGTGCAGTACTTTACTTTTGTCAATGTTAAATTTCAGTCGCCACCTCTAAGTCCATCTGCTCAACTTTTCTAGATCCTATTGCAGTAGCATACTGTCATTAACAACCCTGCCAACCTTCGTATCAACTGCAAACTTAGACATTAAGCCTGATATGCCTTCATCAATATCATTAATAAATACAGAAAACAACAATGGGCCAAACACTGAACCCCGGGGAACTTCATTAATAACATTAGTCCACGAAATGCAGTGTCCACTGATTACCATTCTCTGTCTTCTGCCACTCAACTGTCCCTTTATCCGTAGCAGCAATTTGACTCCAATTCCACACTGTTCCAATTTGTACAGCAGTCTTCCACATGCAACAGTATCAAAAGCCTTCCTAAGATCCAGGTATGCGATATCAAAATTATTCTTTGCATTCAGCTCCTTTGTGACCACATCGTAGTATCCAATCAAATTGGTCAGACAGGACTTCCCCTTAACAAACTTATGCTGTGCCCAAACTATAACTGAAGTCTTGTCTAGATGATCCTGCAGTGCTTCTTTAACTTTGCCTCCATTAAATTTCCCAGAACAGAAGTTAAACTAACAGGTAATTACATGTGGATCAAAGGTGAATCAAGTAATTACAATGTAATTACTTGATTCACCCTTTGATCCTTCTTTGGGAATTGAGATCACCTTTCCACATCTCCAGTCCATGGAAACTCATAATTATGGCTAAGGGTTTGCTTACTTCCACTGCTGTCTCCTTTAATATAACTGGATAGATCCCAGGTGCCATTTTTATGGATATTTTCAACAAGTTCTGCTCTACTTTGCTCTCAGTTATTACAAAATCATTTAGCTCACTGCCAGAGTTTAATACACCTCTGGCATACCCTCCCTGAATAACTCCTCATGTGTAAATGTCAATGCAAAATACTCATTCAGTTTGTTAGCTGCCTGAGCAGTATCATCAACAGTTGAACCATCGTTATCAAGCGGACCAATCTGATTCATCACCTTCCTTCTATAGTTTACATAAGTAAAGAACTCTTTGCTGTTTTTCTTTGCATCCTTTGCCAAAGATTTCTCGTAACCTGCCTTCGCCTGCCTAACCTCCTTTGTAACTTGGTTACAGACCAGCTTATATCTATCATAGGCTTCTGTGTCACATGTTAATTTATATGTATCCCATGCATTTTTCTTCTCTGTGACATGTCTAATTAGTTCATCTGACATCCATTTAGGTCTAAATCTTGAACAATATTTCTTTGTTGGTATGAAAAGCCTAGTAGCTTCAAAGATTAATTCTTTGAATGCTTCCCATTTTGAATTTGCTGTTGGTAATATCATCAGCTGGTCCAACTGTAGTCACCTTTACGAAAGCAAAAACCCTTCCCTTTACTCTTGATGGTAGTTACCTCTTTGAGTAAATCCCACTTCAGCACACTGTGATCACTGCCATCTAGTGGTTCCTTTATCTGCAGATTCTTGATGTACGAAGAATCACTACTGATAATCAGATCAAGATTATTACTCCCTCTAGTTGCCTCCCAAACATGCTGCTGTAGAAAACAATAATCCAATAAATCCACAAAAGCCTTGCTAGTGTGTGAGTGACCAACCACAAATTCCAGTCAATCTCTGGGAAATTAAAATTTCCCATTATAAGACACTCTGATTTACTGGTCCACTCTATTCCTCTACACAATTGCTCATTATACTCATCAGATTCATTTGGCCTATAACACACACCTACTCTCATTTTTCCTTTCCCAGTGCTTAGCATAACCCCTCCTCCCTTTCTGTCCTGTCTATCCTTTCTGTACATATTGTTGTTTTTTTTTTTTTTTTTTTTTGTTTTTAGAAGCATTAGCAACTAAGGCCATATTGCTCTGGGAATATGCGGTGGTCATTCCCTGACCTTCTCGCATCCTCCGTATTTGGTGGTGACGGGCTCGAACCCCGGTCTAATCAAGAAGCGTGTGCTATGCACTGTTGCTCCTTCCCACCTGGCTACGGAGGCGCCAGGTGTACATATTGTACTCCCCAAATTCCAGTTCTGCACTGCTTATGTCTGTGTGACACCATGTCTCTGATATCCAAACAATATCTGCCTTTGATGTCTTGACTAGCAGTTCAAGCTCATCGAATTTATTAACTATACTCCTAGCATTGGTGTACATGCAAGTATACATGCACCTGTTTCTACTCTTAGTTACCCTAACACAGCCCATGTATTTACTTGTTCCACTATGATTCCTAGCAGTCCTGGAAATCCCCATTGCCTTGCATTCCAGGCTGCTGCTCAATTGCATTTCAATAGGAGTAGTGCAAGAATCACTTTTACCTCTGTCAGCGGCTACTGTTAATCTATTAGTCCATGTATCCCTTCCAAGCTAGCAGTTTTTCGACCCATCTAACTCTGCCTCGATAGCATCAGCAAATATTCTTGCACCCTTTCTATTTAAGTGTATCCCATCCCTGTAGAAGCAGTCTCTCCTGTTAACAAGCACAGACCAGGCTGAGAAAAATTCTACCCCTCAAGCCTTGCACAATCTCTCCAGGGACGAATTGATCGACAAGGTGATAATTATTCCATTGTATAAGGCAATAGTCAGGCCATCTTGAGTACTGCATACAGGTATAGCGGCCTCATTTTAGGAAGGATATAGAGTTGCTGGAGCAGAGGAGGGCAATTTGATTGGTGAGGGGAACAAAGGGGTGTTCTCACCAATAAAGGTTTCAGTGCTGCAAATTTCCGCATCTGTTGACTACGCACTTGTGACGTGATTGAGGTGTTTAAGGCTTTGAATGGATTGAGCTAGCTCAATGTTGCTGGAATTCTTCCTCTTGCTCAAGACTATGCACAAGGGGACAAATTCAAATTGAGGAAAGATGGCTGCAGAAGTTTGCTTTTAATCAGTTATGAATTCTATGAATTCAGTAACACTTTGTTATCTTGAGAATACAGCGAATGACGACAGTGTGTCTTCAACCAATACAACTGCAGTAATGGGAAATAAATTTCTCACACATTTGATGTTTGACATTTTTTAAGCTTCGTGAACTTGTGTGTATTGCTGTGCAGGTTGCTACATTCAGCTCAATGCAGAGTTTTGTGTTCTCCTGGGCTTACTTGCAAACGAAACCGTGCATGAGCCAATGTGAAAATCGCGTTATAATTCCACTATTCCCTAATATATCAGTCGTGTTGTGAAAATGTGCATTATAGCAGAGCCTTGGCATTCAATTTGGTCCTGAAGACATACTGTGTTCTTTAACAGGAGAGAACTATTTCTAAAGGGAGGAGATACACTTAAATAGGAGTGCAAGAATATTTGCTGATGCTATCAAGGCAGTGTTAGCTGTGTTGGAAACTGCCAGCCTATGGGGGGATATGTAGACTAAAAGATTAACAGTAGTCACAGTCAGAGATGAAAGCATTTCTTGCACCTCTTGAACATGCAGCAGCCTGAAAAGCAAGATGCTGAGGATTTCAAGACCTATTGGGGGTCCTTGTGGAACAAGTAAATACACAGGCTGTGTTAGGGTTAGTTAGTTAGTTACTAAAGGAAAAAACAGTTGCAGGTATACTTATATATACACTAATGCTAGGATCCAGTGGACACGAATTGCCAGTGCAATGGTGAGTCAGTTTGGTGTGACATAAGCACCGGGAAAACAAAAATGAGAGGAGCTTATTATATGCCTAATGACTGTGATGAGTATAATAAACAACTGTAGAGACATACAGAGTGAGACAGTAAATCAGATCAAAGCCAGCCACAATCACGAAACATAAAGGGTATCGTGGCTTCTCATGGGGGATCACAGTTTATACAAAGTTTATACACAGTTTAAATTAGTTCAAACTATATCAAATTTAAGACTAAAGACAACATTAAGAAAGGACACAAATTAATAACTACTAATCCCAAACTAGCGAGTCACCAACAACAAATATTTTCCTGCTGGTCCTCTGAGGGACATCGGGAAAATATTTATTGTTGGATGCTGCTGCCAGGTTAATTTCCAGGTTTATTTCTCTCTTTTTATGCTTTGTAACCATAACTGTTATTATACCGGGGTTCGAGCCTGTCACCACCAAATACGGAGGATGCGGGAAGGTCAGGGAATGACCACCGCATATCCCCGGAGCAATATGGCCTTAGTTGCTAATGCTCCTAAAAACCAAATAACAAACAAACAACATAACTGTTAGATGAGGTTTAATATAAGCATACTTTGAATTAATTTAGAGACCCAAGCTCCAAAAAGATATCTCAGATCCTTTAAAAATGGGACATAAAATAGATTATAACAAAAGGTCCTTTGAACATACGACTGCAACTAACCTGCAACTGATGTTTTTCAGAGTGTACTTATGTTGCAGCTACCTTAAACTTGCTTTATTTTCATAAAAGTAAATTATCAATTCACTACTATCTTTTGGGAAATGCAGAACAGGGTGGTAAAGAGCATGCTCGTGGTAGGGCAACTATGCCGAGCTTTGTATTAACCATATAAAATGACATTATTTCTCATGGGGTAAAAATGGACTATGTAATACATATTAACCGAATTTGTAATAAACGAATATGTTTACATAGAAAAGCCATTCTTTCACAGGGGAATGATATGTACTTTGCACAAACAAGAATTTTGTATAAATAAAGTTTGTATTAACGAGATTCTACTGTATACCTGAATATTTGAAAAATAATACAAACTTGACCCAAATTAAAAAAAAAAAAAACAACTTATTGGAAAACCAGTAGACTGCACCAGAAAACTCAATTATCAGAAAACTTTAGACTAAGTAGAAGTTCAGATTAGAATCTTCAGACTACACTGGATCCAACTTCAGATGAGTGCTCAAATTTCTCATTAGAATCCATGTTTATATCTACAGCAAAAGTTTAGTTGTTCTTCTCCTTGGGGAATTTTTGGTGTATTGTCTACTTGAGTCATAGTGCACCATTTCCAACAGTCCACACAGTTTGTGTATTGTGTCTGTACATGTCATTGGGGCTGAAAAACCCAGAATAGCTGAAGGGGAAGGAGGGTATTCTTCGATCTATGATCAGCTAACTACAGCCCTGAACAAAGAAGCCTTTAATGCTTTCATGAGTATATGATTTTATATATGATTTTTCATGTTATGTGTGAGCCTGAGGTATGTACATGTATATACATGTGTATGTTTATGCTTTGAAGGTCATATCAAATGTCTATTCATGAATGAATCACTTTAAAATTTTCCAGCAGGTGCTTCTATCTTCTATCTACATTTAAAAGAAATTGTAGACAGTTCATAACTGATGGCAGCATGAAAACAGCATTGAAAATTGGAACAGAAGATTGAACCAATTAATCTCAGTTGCCCAGTTTAAGTTTACAAAAGCTGAAACTGAATTATGTGCTACATAAAGAAATGTACAGGATATTAGTACATAAAAATGATGCATTTAATTTCTGATCTGGTAAGATAAAGGGTGTTCTTACCTTTCTAGGTAAGAACACCCTTTTGTTCCAGCAGATCTACATCCTTCCTACAGTAAGGCCTCCAGCTGTGCATACAGTACTCAAGATGAAGCCTAACAACTTCCTTATCCCTACTAACAAAGTTTCTGTATATCATTGACAAAACCCCATGAGTTGTCCTGGCAGCATGTCTGCATGCTCAGAGAATTTCATGTCTGATTGCACAATTACCCCAAGGTCTTTTTCATTCTCCACTACACAACTGTGTGGTACTACCCTGAATATAGTATCACACAGTTAATAAGTTACTTTTGGGTTACTGCTATCCATGTGCAGTACCTTGCATTTGTCAATGTTAAATTTCAACTGCCATTTCTTAGCCCATCGATCCAATTTTCCTAGTTCTTGTTGCAGTAGCTCATCCTGTCAACCTTTATATCATCTGCAAACTTAGACATTAAGCCTGAAATACCTTCATCAATATCACTGATAAATATTGAAAACAATAGACCCAGCACTGAAACCTGGGGAACTCCACTAATATCATTAGTCCACAAAGCACAGCATCCATTGATAACCACTCTCTGTCTTCTCCACAGCAGTTTGTTTGTTATTTGGTTTTTAGGAGCATTAGCAACTAAGGCCATATTGCTCCGGGAATATGCAGTGGTCATTCCCTGACCTTTCCGCATCCTCCGTATTTGGTGGTGACGGGATCGAACCCCAGTCTAATCAAGAAGCGTGTGTTACACACTGCTGCTCCTTCCCACCTGGCTACGGAGGCACCTCCACAGCAGTAAATTGCCCTTAATGCCACATTACTCCAGTTTGTATAGTAGTCTTTTAAGTGCAACTGTATCAAACGCCTTCCTGAAATCCAAGTATATGATGTCAAAATTATTTTTTGCATCTAGTTATTTGGTCACTGCACCATAGTAACTTATCAGATTGATTAGACAAGACTGCCGCTTAATAAATCCCTGCTGTGATTGCAATATAATTGCATGCCTGTCCAGGTGGTCCTGCATTACCTCTTTAACCAGTAATTCCATTATTTTCCCTGGAACAGACATTAAGCTAACAGGTCTGTAATTATTCATGTCACCTTTTGAACCCCCCCCCCTCCTTATGAACTGAGGATATATTCACACTTTTCCAGTCCACAGGGACCTCCTCTAAACCCAAGTCTGAGAGTTCCAGTTTGAGAGCTCGTTATATATTGGAATAATATTTCATGGTAGGGAAGATTTGTGATTTGTACAGAATTCAGCAGATGTTTAGAAGAAAAGTAATGCCAAGTGTGAAAGAGAAAACCAAGTTTTCTTGATGCAGAAAAAAGTAATAAAAGTAAACTGGAATATGTTTGACCACAAATAGATAGATGGATCACAGAGTGGTTGCAGGATAGAAGGTAGAGCATTGTGATTAATGGTCAGTCTTTATATTGAGCTGATATTAGAAGTGGGATTTCTGCAATGTTCATTGCTGGGACATTGCTATTTCTGATTTTCTTAAATGACATCAATGAAGAGATACAGGGAGTGATGATGACCAAATTTGAAGTCAAGGAGTGCATGATTAATGATCAATGTGAAGTAATGACCCTTCAGGTCAACTTAGACAGGCTTTAAGGAGGGGCAGAAAAGTGGCAGTTACATTTTAATATAGCAAAATACAAGATCTTACACAGGGAAATAAATAACAACCCCAAAATAAGTTATACACTTTGTGGGGTTGAATTAAAGACAGTAAAGCAAGAAAAGGATCTGAAGATTACGACATGGGCAGCATGAAGTTCTCTGTGTAGTACAGACAGGAAGCAGTGAGGGCATGTGATGTCCTAATGGTGATTTATCAAACTGTGCTTAGGGGTAGAGGAGGTCATAATCCCACTGTATAAGGAAAATGTAAGGCTGCACTTGGAATACCGTATCCAAGTATGGAAACAACACCTGTAAAAAAACACTGGGCTTCCTGAAAAGTCCAAAGACAGGCAATATGCCTGGTGAGCTTGGTAAGAGGATGCTCATGTGAATAAAAACTTCTATATGTGGGCTATAGAGTTTATTAGCTTGGTGTAATGTAGACACTTTTTGGAGGTTGTTGTGGCAGTGGAGAAACTAAAACAATCGTCTTTACCAAAAATCTTATCTTTACAAGACCTTTCTCCAGTGACACATGTTACAAAAATTGCTGTCATCTCTAACTGAATCACACAAGAATAATTAGACAAAGAAAGATGTTATTTATATCTGGGGAAGAAGTTGAGCAATATGTCTGCAATGAACGGCCTCACAAGAAAACTATTCATTATAGTCAACTAGGCTGTCCGATTTATATAGAGTGTATATGGGTATTTATATCTAATGCCACTCAACAGGCTGTTCCATAACCAAAGGGTATCTCAAGTAACACACAAGACTTACTGAGCCCAACGACTTAGTAACACAAATTGGTGATAATATGAAAAAAAGTATTTTTTAGTTAACCCTGAAGTTGTTGTTGGTTATTATTTGGTTTTTAGGAGCATTAGCAACTAAGGTCATATTGCTCCGGGGATATGCAGTGGTCATTCCCTGACCTTTCCGCACCCTCCATATTTGGTGATCACGGGCTCGAACCCCAGTCTAATCAAGAAGCGTGTGCTATGCACTGCTGCTCCTGCCCACTTGGCTACGTGCCAGTTAACCCTGAAGTGGTGGTGCAAATGTTATTACACAAACCATGGCGACGCACCTGACAGGTGCCAATTTTTTTTTTTGATTTCTGGAAAAACTTTTGGGTGTTTCTGAATTGCCCATGGATTATACTAATAATTCAGTTTTCCTTAAAATACTGCAATACTTATTGTATCTTACTGTAAGTATTTTTTAATAAAAAATAAATTTTTATAAAAATGCAGTGTTTTATTATTTTTAACATGGTTATTTTAAAAAATAAATAAAATAAAAAATTAATTCTTCTGCAAACTTAAAAAAAAAAAAAAAAAAGTGTCTTTATGTAAAAAATATAAACTTGAATTTATGACTCAATTTTCCAGTTGAAAAGAGAGTTTGGCTGAAAGAAGAAGAAATGAACCACTTATAAGCTTATCAAAAAAAGTTTATAAAAAACATTTTGGAAATCAAGTACATCACCAAGGGTGTCAAAGACTGCTTCTCAGAATTTCTGAGAGATACAAACTAAAGGTTACAATGATTTATTTACCAACATCGAGCCATGAAATTGGTGAAAGAAATGAAAGACGTGAAAACCTTGTAGAATTTGTAGAATCTCAAGGAATGTCAGTAATGAACACTTTTTTTCAAGAAAAGGGCGAAGGCATGGAAGAGCCCAAATGGATTAACAACTAATGAAATAGACTTCAAATTCAGTAACAAGATATATTGTGAATGATGTTACCGTGTTGAACAAGGCAATTGCTGGAAGTGATCAAAGAATGATACGATGCACATCTGATATAGATGTGAGAAAAGAAAGGAAAAAACTGACGAGTAAATAATATGAAGGATTTTTTTATGAAAACCCCAAACACGAGAGGTATTAGAACCTATAGTACCTCGTACTGTGCTTGGGTTGGAGGTTCAGAAGACGAAAGAAGATATTTGTTGATATTGAACTTCTGTAGACTGTAATTTTCAGGAAAGACATATGAAGGAAGATTGAACCAGAAAACGGCAGTTGAATGAATAAACGAGGAAGATGAAAAGTTGGTTCTGTGAGTTAGAAGTTGGACAGTAAATGGATGTTGACTGGCGGCAGCACGTGTTTGGACTGTTTTGAAAGATAGAGCGGAAATATTAGAAGCCAATTCAGAAGAACAGTGCCCCAGTGCCCATGGAAGTATCTGTAGAAAAGGCACGCAGCAGAAACAACGTCTATGAGACAGCGGGTGAAGATACTCTGTTAGAGAGGAGTAACTAATTAAGTTAACTGCCCTCTTCTGAATGGAATCTAGGAGCCTGAGAGAGGTTTTGGGGACACTGCTGACATGTGAGAACAATATTCCATGGCAGGGCAGATTTGCGATTTGTACAGAGTGAACAGCTGTTTGGAAGAAAAGTAACGCTGAGAGCGAAAGAGAAATCCAAGTTTTTTAGATGCAGACGAGCAATATTTGTAATGTGCTAGTGCCAAGAGAGATTAGAAGTCAGGGTAATCCCCAAAGAGATATATCAACTTGCCTAGAAATCGAAGTGTCACCAAAGATAAGCATAGGAGCAGAAGAATCTTTTTTGCGAGATATAAGAAAAGACTGAGTTTTAGAAGGATTGAAATCAACTAAGTTGTCTTTACCCCACTGGAGAATTACCTGGAGATCGGCATTTAAGGAATGGGTAGCAGATATTCGAAAAGTTGAAGCTGATTGAGCAGGGCAAGGTTTCTCAAAATAGAAAGTGGAATGCAATGTGCTATCATCGGCAAAACTATGGATAGGATTTCCCGTCAATGGAAGAAGGTCATTAATATACAAGAGGAAAAGAGTGGGAGAAAGAACTGAACCTTGGGGCACACCAGGATTAGTGGAGAAGTTAGAAGACAGAGAGCCATCTACCATCACTCTCAGTGAGCGATCAGAGAGAAAACTGGATAACCAATTACTAAACACAGTTGGCAAACCATAAGATGGAAGCTTGTTTAGAAGACCTTTATGCCAAACACGATCGAAAGCCTTTGAGATGTCATGAGCAACTGCTTGTGTTTCACCAAACGTTTCCATTGAATTTGTCCGTAAATAGGTAATATAAGCCAGAATATCAGCAGTGGATTGACACTGATGGAATCCACACTAGCGATCGTTGATCAGACGGAAGGTTTCTAGTTAGTTTAAGAGTTGCCGGTTAATTGATTTCTCCATTACTTTAGAAAGAGTGGAAGTAATTTCAATGGTACGATAATTGGATGGGAGGGATTTGGGCACAGGTTTTGAGAACAAGTGGAGAAATACCATCAGGACCTGACCTGGAAATTTCTTAGCATCAAGGTTCTTAAAAATTCTTCTGACATCCTTTTGACGGAAGACCACAGGAGGCATTGAATGGAGTATGCTTGGAATGGTGGGAGGTGTTTTACCAAGATCATTAATACGTGAGTTGGAAGAAAAATGGAATGCCAGCAGCTTTAACCTTGGCCGAAGTGACAACAGTACCATCTGGTTTTGATAGAGGTAGGAGTTGTTGTTGTTGGGTTTTTAGGAGCATTAGCAACTAAGGTCGTTTTGCTCCGTGGTTATGCAGTGGTCATTCCCTGACCTTTCCGCATCCTCCATATTTGGTGGTCACGGGCTTGAACCCTGGTGTAATCAAGAAGCGTGTGATACGCACTTCTGCTCCTGCCCACCTGGCTACGGAGGTGCCTAGAGGTGGGAGTCGAGATGGGAAAAAGTTGCAGCCAATAGCTTTGGCAAGAGGCCAGAATACTTGGCTACCATTAGGGCAAGAAGCAAGTTTTCTACTCTTGGCCTGTTCAAAATCTAGTTTGGACTGATTAATAACTGCTTTACAACTGTTGCGAGCTTTTGTGTAGGCAGAAAATGAAACTGAAGAATTGGAAACAAGCTAATTACAATATGCAAAGTTCTTCGCTTGAACAGCTTTAGCACATTTATTGGAAAACCAAGGTTTAGATAAAGGATGAGATTTTAAAGTGAAGGGTGGAATAAAGGATTCCATTCCTACAAGAATAATTTCACTGACATGATCTGAGCAAACGTTGACATCAGAAGTTTTGAAACAGTAATTCAACCAAGGAAAAGAAGAAAAGAAATCTCGCAGGTCATCCCATTTTGCATTCTTGTAATGCCAAACAATACGAGGTTGGGAATAGCCATAAGATAAAAGCTCCATTGGAGAAGAGACAATCACCAAGTTGTGATCTCGGGTGTCTAAAGGACTACTGATTTCGACCGTGTACTTAGACGGGCCATTTGTGAGAAAAAGATCAATTGGCTGTATGATTAGGATTGTCAGGTATTCTTGTAGGTAAATGAACAATCTGTGTAAGGTCATTAATAATTGCAAAAGCCTCAGCATCTCGACCAGCTGGGTCAGTGTGACTAAAAAACGGACATTAAACTGGAGTTGTGGACATTAAAACCACCAAGGAAAATTACCTCACTGTTATGAAAGTTGGACTGGAGACAGTCAAGTTGCAAAGAGAGGAAGTCAAAGAGCTCCAAGTGATTAGTGTAGTTGGGAGAACGGTAGAGACAACAGATGAATTTGACACAATGAGGTAGAGAGATTTTAAGCCAGAGAAGATCGAAGAGAGGAGATTCCAAATTACCAAGTCTCTGACAGGGAATATCGGAATGAGCATATGCACAAGTACCACCTTTGAGGCGGAAGGAATCATACAGCGAATAATTTGGGCAACTGAGATGAGCAGTAGTTGAATCAACTGATAATTGAGATTCTTCCAGAAAAAGTACATGGGGTTTGGCAGACTGCAAGTGGAAATGGACATCGTTGAGATTAGAATTGGGACCACGTATATTTGTGAAATGAACTAGGAAATGTTTGGGAGGTTTAGATCTTTTTTGCAGATAAGCTTACTCTATTAGTTTGATAATTCATGGTGTGTTCAATAGTAAGAAAAAGTGGGTGGGGGGGGGGGCATGCTGCATGAAGTAATGAAATTTTTTGATATGGCATACATATGGTAAGAATATACCCAGATCCTTGACATAACGTGGCCTCGACAATGCCCTCCCACATACACACTACTTGGACTCCCTCCAGTCAATATCTGGCAGAGTAAAGGTAGCAAGATCTGGAAGCCTCCTAAAGAGTTATCAATAGGTTTGATCTGGTGTACTAACTAGCAGACGGTCTGCGAACACCGTTTTAGAGCTGTATTAGAGCCTCGAAACATAAGGAAGATTGGATCTCGCCATGATGTTCATCATAACCTCAAAAGTCATACTGCATGATGGAAGAGGTGGGGAAGGGCTGCTCTGGAGACTAAACATGGGTTCCACCACTTCAAGCCTCCAATAAGCAAAGTGGTGGATTGCACCAGTTGATGAGAGTCATCTACCACCTAGTATTGCCTGGTAACACAGAGGTGCGGCATTCCTCCATGTGGTGTGGGTGCCTCACCTTGACCCTTGCTTATGTTGGTTCACACATAGGTGGTCACCCACAGCGCTTGTGCATGTAGGTTATACTCAGGATTACTAACAGTCCCACCATCATGAAGGTGCAAGGTCGTCTGGACTTTGCTGAAATTGGGTCCACTTGACTTGAATGTCACCCGAATATCAGTTCCATCAGCGTTTTAGACTCCCACGTAGCAAGTACAGCTTGTCTGGCATATCTGAGAGAATGTCTGTGACAACCTCAAGGTCTTTGAGATAGAAGAGGAGAAAAAGCAGAATGTACTGGAACTTAAGAACACGTTTGAGCTTCTGGAGACCTTTCAGGACCAAGATATCGAACAGAATTCAACAACTTTCTGAAATGATAAACCCCGATAAACCTACTGGTAAAAAGAAATCCAAAGAAAAAAAAATTAGCCAAGGAACACTGTCACAATGAACCAAAGATGAAAAATGAAGAGCAAGATAAACACTGACAAGGACAAAATTCAGTGTACTAAGTTACGCAAAGCCATTAGAGACAGAGAGGACATAAGATTTAACACAAGTTTTTACACAAGTAGAACAAGTATTAAGGGAAAACAAAGGACTTAAATCAACAGCCATGAGCAGTAATACAGAAGGAAAGATGATACTGAAAGTGAAGAATAAGCGATAGTGTACTTATAAATTGCAGAGAAGGCATAATTCAAATAGCTGAATACTACTATAAATTATATAAGGAGCGAGGGAATGATGCCAGCAGTGGGGAAGATGGTATATACAAATTAGCAAAACACATGACATACCCGATATCCTTCCTGATGAGGAACAACATGCATAAAGAAAATGACGAATCAGAAAGCCAAGGGTAAAGATGAAGTTACTATAGAGTTGTTAAAATTGGGAGGAAGAGACAGAACACAGAAACTGGCAAGACTCTTCACAAAATACATTAAGAAAGGTGTGACACCTAAGGAGTGGAATAATGCAACCATAATTTTGCTGCATAAGAAAGGAGACAAATCAGAAATTATATATCAATTAGCTTGTTGTTCCACATCTACAAGTTGTTCACAAGGGTCATCACTAATTATTTCTAACAGATTAGACAGCACACTTGATGAGAATCAACCAAAAGAGCAAGCTGGCTTTAGGATAGGATTCTCAACTATGGATCACCTTCACACATCACACCTAATGGAGAAATCAAATGAATACAAAACACCAACATACCTGGCATTTGTGGATTATGAAAAGTAATTTGACTCCATACAGCATAAGGCAATGTTTCAAGCACTGGAAAGACAAGGAATAGGTACTCCATACGTTATGATATTGAAGAAAATATATGAGAATGCTACCTCCTTTATTAGACTAGACAAAGATAGCAGCAAATTTAAAATTGAGAAAGGAGTTTGTCAAGGAAACAATATCCCCAAAGCTGTTTACTAGAAAGGAGTTAATGTGAATTTGTAGTATCTAAACCTTTCACAATTTGCAGATGACACTGTCATCATAAGTCATGATCCAAAAGAATTAGAGTAAAATCTCAATCAGTTATGCAGAGTTAGTAAAGATTTTGGACTAAAGACGAATATGGCTAAAACAAAAGTAATGATGAACAAGTATGCCACAGAAAGGGATATAATCATTGAAGCAGTAACTAAAAAGGTGGATTCATATACTTATCTGGGACAAGTCATTAGCTGTAATAATGATAAATGGCTGGAAGTCAAGAGAAAAATAAATTTTGGATGGATAGCATTCAGGAAATATAGTCACATACTGAGGAGCAATATCCCAATTTGTCTGAAATGTAAAATAATGAACCAAGGTATAGTTCCCCCCCATGACTTATGGAAGTGAAACTTCCATAAGTTTCACTTCCATAAGAAAAGAAGGAGAAAAGAAAAGAATTCCAAACCAAAAGAATGGAAGAAAAGCTGAAAACTACACAGCGAAGAAGGGAATGAATTATATTAGGAATCAGACAGCAAATACAAATAAAGTACATTCTTATCAAAACTAAAGAAATTAGCATTAGCATTAGTAGAGGCATTTGATGCAAGAAAGCAAGCTTATGCAGCATCAGCCAAAAAAAAAAAAAAAAAAACCCACTTCCACTTCACCCCTCTGTTCGTTCAAAATACCTGTCCAGCTGAGCCTTAAACTTATTTAGGCTATCAACCTCCACCACAAGGGATGGAAGTCTGTTCCACCAACCAACCACCCGCTGGCTAAAGGCAAATTTCCGCACGTCTATCCTACATCTGTCTTTCCTCAATTTGAATTTATGCCCTCTCAGGTGATTTTTCTGAGCTAGAGGAAGAATCCCATCAGCATTGAGCATGCTTAAACCATTCAAGGCTTTATACACCTCTATCAGATCACCTCGCTGGTGCCTAGTCTCCAGACACTGTAATTTGCAAAACTTAAGCCTTTCTTCGTAAGAGCACCCCTTTGTTCCATTCACTAATCTTGTTGCCCTTCTCTGTACTCGTTCCAGCAGCTCTACATCCTTCTTGAAATGAGGCCTCCAGACCTGTATACAGTACTCTAGGTGTGGCCTGACCATCGCCTTATACAATGGAATAATCACCTCCTTATCCCTGCTGGAAAAATTCCTGTATATCATTGACAATACTCCATGAGCTACTCTTGCAGCCCGTCTGCACTGCTCAGAGAACTTCATATCTGCCTGCACAACCACCCCCAAGTCCCTTTCATTCTCTACCACTGTCAGTGTAGTACCACAGAGTTGATACGTTGCTCTGGGGTTGCTGTTTCCCATGTGTAGTACTTTACATTTGTCAATGTTAAACTTCATTTGCCACCTCTCAGCCCATCTGCTCAACCTTTCCAGATCCTGTTGCAGCAGCATAGTGTCAGTAGTGTCCTTGACAACCCTGCCAACCTTTGTATCGTCTGCAAACTTGGACATTAAGCCCGATATACCATCATCAATATCATTTATAAATACAGAAAACAATAATGGACCCAACACTGAGCCCTGAGGGACTCCACTAATAACACCAGTCCACGATGAGCAGTGTCCATTGATTACCACTCTGTCTTCTCCCCCTCAACCACCCCTTTATCCATAGCAGCAATTTGCCTCCAATGTCACACTGCTCCAATTTGTGTAGCAGTGTTCCATGTGCAACAGTATCAAAAGCCTTTCTAAGATCCAAGTATATAATATCAAAGTTATTCCCTGCATCCAGTTCTTTTGTGACTGCATCATAGTATCCAATCAAGTTGGTCAGGCAAGACTTCCCCTTAACAAAACCATGCTGTGTCTGAGCTATAACTGAAGTCTTGTCTAAATGATCCTGCAGTGCTTCTTTAACCAGTGCCTCCATTAATTTTCCTGGAACAGAAGTTAAGCTCACAGGTCTATAATTACTTGTGTCAGCCTTTGATCCTCCTTTGTGAATTGGGGTCACATTTGCACATTTCCAGTCTATGGGTACCTCCCCTGAGTCCAAGGAAGCTCTCATAATTATGGCTAAGGGTTTGCTTACTTCCTTTGCTGCCTCCTTTAATATAACTGGATAGATCCCATCCACCCCGGGTGCCTTTCTTGTGTTTATCTTCAACAGTTTGTCCTCCATTTTACTCCCAGTTATTTCAAGATTCTGTAGCTTACTGATAGAGTTGAATACACCTCTGGCATTCCCCTCGCTGAATAACTCCTCATGTGTGAATGTCGATGCAAAATATTCATTTAGTTTGTTAGCTACCTGAGCAGGATCATCAACACTTGACCCATCAATATCAAGTGGACCAATCTGATTCATCCCCTTCCTTCTAGAGTTTACATAAGTAAAGAACTCTTTGCTGTTTTTCTTTGCATCCCTTGCCAAGGATTTCTCGTAATCTGCCTTCGCCTGCCTAACCTCCTTTGTAACTTGGTTGCATATCAACTTGTATCTATCATAGGCTTCTGTGTCATGTGTTAATTTGTATGTATCCCATGCATTTTTCTTCTCTGCCATATGCCTCATTAGTTCATCTGACATCCATTTTGGCCTAAACCTTGAACAATATTTCTTAGTTGGTATGTAAAGCCTAGTAGCTTCCAAGATAAGTTCTTTGAATGCTTCCCATTTTGAATTTGCTGTTGGTAACATCATCAGTTGGTCCCACTGTATAGAATTTAAATACTGTCTCAGTCCATCGTAGTCGCCTTTACGGAAGCAATAACCCTTCCCTTTACCCCTAATGGTAGTTACCTCTTTGAGTAAATCCCACTTCAGCACACTGTGATCACTGCCACCTAGTGGTTCATTTATCTGCAGATTCTTAATGCATGAAGAATCACTGCTGATAATCAAATCAAGAGTATTACTCCCTCTAGTTGCCTCCCGAACATGCTGATGTAGAAAACAATCATCCAATAAATCCACAAAAGCCCTGCTAGTGTGTGAGTGACCAACCCACAAATTCCAGTCAATATCTGGGAAATTAAAATCCCCCATTATAAGACTCTCCGATTTACTGGCCCACTCTATTTCCCTGTATAGTTTCTTATTATACTCATCAGAGTCATTAGGCCTATAGCACACTCCTACTCTCAATTTTGATCTCCCAATGCTTATGTCACACCAAACTGACTCAACACTGCACTGTCCAGCGATGTCGACTGGCTTCACTTCCTTGGTTTTTATGTGTTTCTTAACTAATAGCATAACCCCTCCCCCCTTCCTATCCTGTCTATCCTTTCTGTAGATGTTGTACTCCCCAAATTGCAGTTCTGCATCCCTTATATCTGTGTGACACCACGTCTCTGATATCCCAACAATATCTGCCTTCGATGTTTTGAGCAATACCTCAAATTCATCAAATTTATTTACTATTGAAAATATTAAATGAAATGGACTTGGGCAGGACACATAGCTTGAAGACATATGGACTAAGAAAATAACAAAATGGTAGCCAAAAGAAAACTTGGAAGACAACAACAGAGATGGACAGATGAAATTCATAAGTTCGTGGGTAGTAAATGGATGGCCACTGCACAAAACAGAAGAAACTGCAAAGTTGCTGGAGAGCCCTTCATCCTGCAGTGGATTGAAAATGGCTGATGATGATGTACATATTAGACACTATTCTACACTTTAATTTTAAAATTTTTTCAAAATTTTATTTCAAATTGGCATGCTTCATAGCGTATGACATGTCATACCTACTTATCTTTCTTCCTGAAGAGTGGCATCCACCTTGAATGAATATCGTGTTGCATTTTCACATCTTTACTATTTGAATACAATAACAAACCTTTTAAAAAAACTCCTCTGTGACCACAGATGATTACTTAAATTGTGGGAGTGGAAAGGCAATTAATCTTCAATTTTAAACAGAATTTTAATTTGAAACTTCATAGCAAAGTCAGTTCCTATGGTACTATTCATGCAAATGAAAAAAGTGGTGCACAGACGGTGGTGTGGCACCTGACATGTGCTCAATTTAATTACTCCAGAAAAACCAGGAGAGAAAAAAAAAAATTCAGAAACTATTGCAGTAAAAGTTCAACTATATTTAGGAAGCTAGAAATATTTCAGATTTTTAATCATTAATTAAAGAGTAATTCAGGAGTGTTTTTTTTGAAAGGCACCAGTCAGGTCCTACACTACTACTGAATTAAGAAAGGTAAAGGAATAATAAAAATAATAATACTTATATCCACTAATAAATGATAGTTATTTACAGTCAACCCTACCAATTTTTCATACAATTAGGAAATGATGTTATGTGGTGATTTTCCATGGAATTTTTCCTCTATAAATAACTATACTATATAGGTTTTTTAAAAAATTGTTTATTTAGCCTTACTGAATGTAAAACCCCTGGTATTGCTGCTGTGAAGGGTCTATTGTATATACCATGTTTGTATACAATAAAGATTAAAGATTAAATTAAGTAATTTTTGGGAACCTTGCCAAAACCCACCATCAAAACCATACTTGGTTGTATAAAGGACAGAAAAACAAATTATTACAAACAAATAAAGTAAAAGTAAATAAGATAACGGCTTACCTGTTAACAGCCTCCTATCTTGCTGAATACCTATGTTTTCATTCAGACAAGGGGTGTTGCTAATGGCTCATATCAATTTTTTTATAGGGCTGACTGGTGACATCTTATTGATTGGCCAATGGTAGGTTGCCAGGTTAGTTATCCTGGTCTCCAATGTTTTTTGTTGTTCAAATGTCTTAGAGTTGATTTTTTCAGAATGGTTAGCTAAGTCTCTCTCTCTCTCTTCTCTCTCTCTCTCTCTCTCTCTCTCTCTCTCTCTCTCTCTCTCCCAAGAAACTGACTAGGTTATGGTTATGCTGGTCTTGGATGTATGGGGAGCTTTATTTTTTATTTTTTAGAGGTATTCTTCTATTGTCCCTTTAAGTACGTTGAAATACTGTTGATCAAATTCTATACCTTGTTTTCTGTTTATAGAATTGGCCCCAGACATTTTTATAAATGATTCTTTAAATTTTCTTCTGTTGTACTGCTGGTCGGTTCGGTTGAATGTATGGTTGCTAAACTACCAAATATCTCCACACTGGAATGCATGGAAAGCAGTGTCGGATTTGTTTATTCTCCCATACTGGACATCTCTTTTATGTTCTTTTAATCTGGAACTGAGGCATATATAAGATTCTTTTATGTAAATACCTCTGCAGTTACAATATTTTATAAACTTGTCCTCCAGGTGTGTTGGTCAGATATTTTACCATTTGTTTCATGGAAGATGATCCTTTGAAAAATGTACTGACTTCATATTCTCTTGCTTTTTTAGCAATTTTTTTGCTGCCTTTAGGTATGTATGGTATGCAGATGGTCTTTTTGTAGGTTTTGGTCCCAGCTGGTTGAAGGCCTTGATGCTATTTTCTATTGTTTTATTTATGATATGGAGAGGGAATTCATTATTTAAAGCAAGTTTTGTGATTGCTTCTAATTCTTGTTGGAGATTTTGCCCTTTGCAAATTCAGTGGGCTCTTAAAATAAATGATTTCAGTACGTACTCTGATTTTTGTACAGTGGGCATGGCATGATTTATAATTCATGATAATGCTGTATCCATTTGTTTCTTGTAGACTTCCAGTTGTATTGCTGTGGGTTTTCTGGTAAGTAAGATATATAGGAAAGGAAGGCTGCCTTTATTTTCAATTTTCGTTTTGAATTTTATATTCTGGTGGAACCTGTTGAGGGCATTGTAAAATTTGTTTAATTCTTCTATTCCATGGCCCCCCCGATGGCAATTACATCATCTACTTATCTGCTCCAAACTTAGGTTTGAGAGGCTGTTTTTCTAGAAATTTGTTTTCTAAGTGGGCTATGAATATTTTTGCAATGAGAGGGGAAAGGACATTGCCCATGCTTAGGCCTGAGGTTTGGAAGGAGAAAGATTTGTTGAAGGAGCAATAGACATCTCCCACCGACAGATCAATGAGCGCTAATACCTCAGAGACTGGTAACGGTCTTGGGTTACTAAGGTAGATGTGTCTGCTAGGACTTCCAGGAGTCATTTTTGCTTTTTCTTCCATAGAAGAACCATAGAGTCAACAATGAAAGATATTAAGATGTCATCTGTATTAAACCTTGACCATTCTTCAGGGTGTGCTGGTTACTAAGGATTATTTGGGAGAGGAGCTTAAAAGCCATTTAGAAATCCTTTGTCTAGGGTGAAGTCTACTGCTAATGACTAGTCTGCCTGGGAAACTGGTTTATGGATCTTTAATGTTGGCAAATAGATATAGTGCTTCAGAGTTGAAGTTTAATTTCTTATGTAGCTCCTTATCTATGTATTTATGGTCAACCATTGATTTTCTTCTCTGACAGGTAGGGTCAGCTTTTAAATGCTTGTATGTCTTTAAGCAGGTCTTGGACTTTTTCAGTATAATCTTTCGTGTCTATGATGACTGGCATTTCCTTTATCTGCTCTAGATATAGGGATGGATTTATCTTTCTTCAGGGCAGCTAGTGCTCATCTCTCCATGGCTGGTAAATTGCTGACCTCACAGGTCTTTTAATAGTCAGCGTTTTTATTTTAGCAATTTGCTAATTTTTGACATAGCTCAAAGAACAGCATCTGACAGCATTACATTTATAGTCTCTTAACATTTTATAAGTATTCTAACATTAGCCTTTAATGGAGTATGCTTTAATATTAGAGGCAAGTTATTTAAAAAGAAGATTCAATATTCTTTGATGAGATATAATAAGAGTTCCTTTGAATTATACTTTTAGAAATGACCACTCTTATACCATGTAAATATTAAAATAGTTTTATAATCTCAATCTTGATCCCCACTCTTGATTAAGTGGGAGCTGACAATGAGGGAGCAGGGAGTTGATCGAGCATCTCAATCTCTACTCTAGAGATCAAAACACTTGGTAAGTAGGGGGCTGATAACAGCCATATATGGTCTGATGATGGGTTCTGGCAAGGTTCCAGAAACGTCACCTTAATGTAAAGGAATTTAGTTATTAACTGAATAAACTATCTTAATATTCATGTGTACAAGAGTGGTCATTACTTAAAGTATGATTCTATGGAAAATCACTATGTAACTCCTCCTATTTCATAAAATGTACTTTCTGAAATAGACCCTGACTCTCTGGAAGTTTAATTAAATGATAAATCAATCAAGTATAAATGATACAAAGCACGTAATAAACATTACCCTTGACTTCAAGAAGATTCACTGCAAATACAGACAAATATTTAGATAGCTTAAACTTCAACAGTCACAAAAATGATTTTTTCAGCCTTTGCCTTTTAAAAGCTCTCCTCTCTCTGCTAATTCTCTAAACTCCTGTTGAACAATCAGACAAAAGTCGTGTGGAACAGCCACATATAGTTGATGCCGGTGGCAAGCACCATGTGTCTCAACTAGCAACACAGCAGTCCACACAGTAGCCCGGCTAACCAACACAGAAAAAGCAAGACCGATATCTTCACACAGATTATGTGCCAGACATTAGCTAGCATAGGCTTTTGCAGTCAACAGCTGTAACGGGCACCCATGCTCACTATGAGACACAAGAAACTGCAACTTGCATGGGCGTCAGTACCAATAATGGACCAATTTCCTGGTCTAATGAATCCTGTTTCCAACTCATGCTGACGGATATGTCTGCATTTGCAGATGCTAATACAAGACCTTGGCACCTGGATGCACCATTAAGTGTTTCACAGGCTAGAGGCAATGGTATTATGGTTTTTGTGGCATGCCCCTACTCTTCTGATAAATGTTAATCAACAGCTCAATGGGGATGGTTACCTGTCTATTGTCCTGATTGAGCACACTTCTTCATGATGACAGTGTACCAGACAATGCTGGTGTCTATCAACATGACAATGTGCCATGCCATAAGGCCCAGCAGGTTTCTAAATGGTTTCAGGAACATGAGAACGAATTCTCCAATCTCCCATGGCCACCCAACTCACCTGATCTCAAACTAACTGAACATGTTTGAGAAAAGGCCATTTGATGATAATGACTGCCTACCTGACGATGCACAATACATGAGTAGCATTATCACAGATCACCATGCAACACTTTGTGGAATCCATGCTAAGACAAGAATGGGCTGTATCATGGGAAAAACATGTCCCCAAGAAGTATTAGATAAGTGTTGCTAATGCAAAACCAACTAATTGAATAGTTAACTAATTATACAAATATTTAGAATGGAATATTCTACATACTGTATTTCCCCATGTATAAGATGCACCTTAATTTAGGGGCCTGAAATTTGAAAAAAAAAATGTATTACATAAAGTTATTGAACTTAAGTTTTATTCATCATAACATTCATGCAACTCCTCATCACTGTCAAAACTCCCATCCATTAGCTTGTCCTCATCTGTGTCTGATGACGAATCACTGTCTTCATATATTTCCTCGGTTCCATCTATGGCATTTGAAATGCCACACTTCTTAAATGACTTGACAACGATCTCAATCTTGATATTATCCCAGGATCTTTTCACCCAGGTACAAACTTCTCCAATAGTTGGTTTCTTCACTCTTCCTGCTGGTGTTGAATTGTCCCCAGAAGACTTCATCCATTGGTTCCATTCGTCTCTCATGGCAGCTTTGAAGGGTTTGTTAATGCTGACATCAAGTGGTTGGAGCTGGGATGTCAAGCCTCCAGGTATGATGGCAAGTTTTGTTTTTTGCTCTGCAGCAATCTTCTTTGTGTTTTTTGTTATGTGTGCCCTGAACTGATAAAACACCAATAGGGCAGGTTTGCGTAAGAGCCCACCTGGTCTCCTGCTCCAAACTTTCTCAAACCAGATCTTCATCCCATCCTGATCCATCCAAACCTTGTCATGAACGTGGACAATCATCCTCAAGGAATGTCTTCTTTTGGCATTGTTTTGCGTTTGAAAATCAGCATAGGAGGCAGCTTGGTTCCAACGGCACAACAAGCTAGAACAACTGTATAATGGCTCTTTTCATGTCCACTTGTGTTCACAGTTACAGTTTTCACCCCCTTCTTATCAACAGTTCTGTTACTTGGGACATCAAATTGAAGGGGGGACTTCGTCCATATTTGCAATCTTTCCCAACTCAAACTGATGTGTCTTCCGACATTGAATGACAAAACGATGAAATTCAAGGACCTTCTGCTCATAGCTTTCAGGCATCTTTTGGGCAAGTCTGGTGCGTGTATGCGTGCTTAGTCCATTCCGTTTCATGAACCTAAAGCACCAATTGTGTCCTCCTTTGAAATCAGTAACTTCTTTTTCATCAGCAATTCTTCTTGCCTCATGCTGAACCATCTTTGTGGACACAGGAATTCCAATTGCCCTTTGCTCTTCAATCCATATCTTCAATTCCCTCTCTAAATCAGGCCATTTTGCTGACTTGCCTCTCACATGGCCTTCTTCTGCCGTGGCGTTTTCAGTAGGGTTTCTTCTTCCTGTAGTCAGTCTCGGATTGTTTTCTCAGTTGGAGGAGGACCAAACTTACGTTCAGCAGCATGATTTCCATTTACTTTTGCAAACTAGATCACTTTTAACTTGAATTCCGCACTGTACGAAAATCTTTTCTGAGCCATTTCTGGGCAGAACGTGGCAAAACGTAACCTAATATACCAGTAACAAGTGCGAAACAATGAGTGCAAAGACAACAAGCGCGAAAAAGCGGGAAATGTAAGTAAAAAAAATCTACAACCACTGTATAAGATGCACCCAGTTTTTAGACCCCAAATTTTTCGAAAAAAGGCGTGTCTTATACATGGGGAAATACGGTAAGTACCATCAAGAGGAATCTGATTGAGGTCTATAAGGCTGCAAAAGAAGTTAGTAAATTTATGAAGGTGTAATGATACCTAGTAGCCATGAATTCAAATTATGGAATAAAAGGTCAGCTGGGTAGATACCTATGTGAGGAGATATATGCATAGGTAGTTTATTTAATTAATTTATTTTTAGCAAAAACCTGGGCTTCCTTGCATCACATACTAATGCTAATTCCAATATCTGTCTATTAATGATGTGTTTAAACGAAATATTTGTAGAGTAATAATAATTAACAATTTCAAAAAAAGATGAATGTAGGAAATATTTTAACAAGGTTACCATATGTTGCGATATTTAAATTTTTCTTAGACATTGACTGCCATGATACAAAAAAATGTCTTTTTATTTTTTTATGAGGTATTCATTCAAAGTAATATTTTAGTAATTAATGCCGAAAATATTCGTTACTGTTTTCTGCAAAAGAAAAATGAAGTGTTTTAATTTGAACAAAATTTTAATAGTTAAGAGTTCCGTAATTAAACCCTTTTAAAACTCAGCCGTTTTTTTTTTTTAATCAATCCACGAAATTGTTCAGTAAATACAAAAGTAACGTTATTCACAATGTTATTTTTAAAAATTTCATTTTTCATACATTATATTATTACCCATCCGTTTTTACTGAAATATTTTAATGAAATAAGCCGTAGTGTTATTTTACAATTAAATCATTTTAGTGAGTTATTAATTGTAAAATTAATATTTTTTATGGATTATTCCGAATGGCAATTTCCCTGTTGTCATACAAAAGTTGTTACTTGACAGAAATCTACTGACCCCTTCAGAAGAAAGCGGTAGACCCGCTGAAACAGAATAGGTATTCGTAATTAGTATTTAGTTATATGCGGCAATACATCTGTTGATAACTTACATTTTTCGAATAAATTTTAACTGTCATGATAACTATTTTTTTTTTTTTTTTTTTTTTAATTATCCGCATCATTATTCTCAATCCACTGATTTCTTTTCTACGTGGTATACTGATACACAGTGCAGCATTCATTACAGTAATCATCTTAGAATAAAGTAATCTTTTATAAAAAAAAAAAAAAAATTATTCAACAGAATATTAAAAAAAATGTGTTCTTTAAACAGAAGGAAAAATGAGAAAAATACTCTTCCATTTTAAGTAGCCATTTAATTATTGAGTGACAAATAGGCCAACTTCTAATATGTTCTTATGTACAATCACTTTTACATAAGCACACAGTGTGGGGGGGGGGGTGATGAGAGTAAACAGCACTAGCATACGTGGGTGGTCTGAGGTGTTTCCCTGCTCTGGTGTAATGATGGATAATGTACCTAGAATTTAATTTATTTTTTTTTTTTTATAAAAGCAGGTTATTTACCACAAAGACACTGCTTTTGTTTTTATGTGCAACAAAGCTCTTTAGAGGCGATCTTAATTCTTCACTGGATTTCATAATTAAATATTCTTACAATTTTATTGTATATAGTTATTTTGTGTACAGCATCCTTGGTTTCATTATACTGCCAAATGTCAGTCAAATGCACTGTTTAAGTGCCATTCAGAGCAGTTTGTGATTTCAAATTTTATTATATAATATTCTTCATCTAATTTAAAATTAGCAGCATCTATCTTTATCACTTTAATTATTATTATTATTATTTTTTTTATATATAATCATAAACCTCTGCCTCTTGCTCCACAATCCAGCCAAGGATTTTCTCTGTGATTCCAACATGTTTTAACCCCAGGGGCTCACATCCAGTGAGTATGGGCTTGGTACATCCACGGTCCTGAGCTGGATATCATCTTTCTTGGTCATTCACTTCTTCTCTATCTCTCTTAGGGTAACTCGGGATTTTTTTTTTTTTTTTTTCTGGCTGGTGCAGCATAAGCCTCAGACTTCCTTGTACCATATAGCTAATAATAATAATAATAATAATGTATTATATGTGCTGAGAAAGGCTATGCTATGATGTGCAGAAGTCTAAGAACTGTCGAAGATAAGCATAGAAGCAGCAGACACCTTTTTTGCACGAAATTAGACATGAATGGGTTTTAGAATGACTTAAGATTTAACTGTCTTCTTCTCCTCACGGGAGAAGTACCTGCAGATCACATTTAAGAAACTCAGAGCAGATATTCAAGACTTTCTAGATGTTCATGCAGAGAAGAATTTGTTGAACTGGAAAGAAAAATGTTGGTATATCACTACATGCACACTATTGAAAGAATTTCCAGTCTGTGAACAAAGATCATTAATATACAGGAGGAAAAGATTGAGTGAAAGCAGAACCTTGGAGAACTCCAGTATTAACTTAGAAAACAGCCATCTACCATCAAAGGTTCCTTGTACACTTCAAGCTTCCTTGTACACTTGTCAGTTCCTCAAACAAGGAGTATTGTACAGCAATTCTTTCTTTCATAATAGCATCTGGTAGATTTCTCACTGACACTGACAGAAATAATGCTGCGAAACGTCTATTTCTTTATCTTTTATGACACTAAGTATTATACACTTGTCCACAAAAAATTTCATTGAAAATGATGCACTGTCAAATGATGAAATTTGCGATACCTCAGCATTCATAAGAATCGTTTTTCAAAGAGAACTTGTGCACCATGTAGTTATGTGTAGCAATAAAGTATATCTCCACTGAACAAAACAACAGAATTTTCTCTTGTTTTAGACTCTTTATGACCTTGGCTGAAGAAATAACGAAGTCAGAATCATCCTGGTCTGCTATGGTAATCAACTTCCAAAATGTTGGTATAATAATGCAAATAACATTCTTCAACATATGTAGGGATAATGCCTTCAGTTCTCTGATGTGAGGTACCTGGATTGAAGAACTATGTTCAGATTTTCAAACATTGCTATAACATTTAAAAGAAACAAACAAACTATTTTTTTTAAGCCAAAAGAGAGAAGATGAACAGACTTTCTACTTGAGTGAGGAAAACATGCTTAGAATTATCAGCTGGTTTGGCCTTTTCAAGATTGCTTTCACCAATAAGATAAGGATAGCCATTATCTTATTAATTTTTACAACAAAATGCTCAATTTCCTCTTTTAATACCCTTTCTCTTCCAGCTTTTAGGCCTAACATAACAGGCACATTAACAACATTAAGCACCAGACAATTTTTAAGTAATCCCACATGCTCTTCTGGGCTGTTCAGAAGATGTCCAACGTTCTACTCTCCAGAGCCTTGTTCCAATTGTGGCACTGTGAGCAAGCTGCTTTCGATTAGATTTTTTTTTCCCCTTTCTTTTCATTTTTTAAAATCATGGAGGGTCACCACAATGGTTGTTGGTTGGTATACAATTTTACTGGCACATTAGCAGTAATGCTAATGCACCAGTAAACGGCTATTCTGCACCAAGACAAGGTAAAAAATAGGTTCTGGTAACCTTTTAAGGAAGTTACCTAGTCAAAAGGTTAAGTATATTTTAAAAGGCACTATATTCTAAAAAATGTATGCTTTATTTTATATATATGTATATGTGTATAAATTAATTCATCATCATCATGGGTTCCTTCAGTCTCTACGATTGGTTGGTAGCACTGATGACTTTTTTCCACATCTTTCTGTTGAGTGCCAGCTTCTTCAAGTCCTGGTATGATCATGTATCCCTTTGCAGTTGCTTTATGAAATTGTTTCTGGGTCACCCTCTGGGTCTAGTTCCATTAATCTTTCCTTCTATAATTAGGCTTAACATTTCATTGTGTCTTAGGTTATGTCTGAACCACCTTCCTCTTCGCTCCTTGATTAGGTTTATCATTTTTCATTTTTCTCCTAGCTCTTCTAAGACTTCTTCATTGGTCTTTTTTTCGGTCAGCTTATTTTCTTGAATTTTCTCCAGCATCACATCTCAAATGCTTCAATTCTCTGTCTGTCTCGTTTGTTTATCATCCAGGTTTCAGATGCATATAGGGCCGTGTTCCAAACATAGGATTTTAGAATTATTTTCTTTATATGCTCATTCAAATCCTTTGTCAGAATTTTTTGTTTTTCCTTGAAAGCTTGTTTTGCTTGCCCAATTCTTGCTTTTATTTCATTGGTGCATTTTGTATCTTGGTTCAGCATTTGTCCTAAATATTTAAATTTTGCTACTTGTTCAATATTATTGTTTCCTATTTTGATGTTCATAGCTTTGGGGTCCTTTGAGAATTTCATGCACTTTGTTTTGTTCATGTTAATTTTCATATCATAAGCCTCTGCTGTGTGGTTGATCAGCTTTAACATCTTGATCAGGTCACTCCTTCTGGTTGCTACAACTGCTTGATCATCTGCAAATTTTATTGCTTTTATTTGTCTGCCATTTATGTTCACACCTAAATTGCTGTTTCCAACGGCTTCTGCCATCATTTGCTCTGCATAGAGGTTAAATAGGCCTGGTGAAAGTAGGCCTTGTCATACTCCTTTTTCTATTTTTGTTGGGTCTGTTTCCAAGTTATCAATGTATACTATGGCTTTCTAGTCTTTGTACAATTAAGTTGTGAAAATGTAAAATTAATTAATTAAGTTGTAAAAATGTAAAAACAGCTGATATGTTGTCACTGTCAAATAAAATTTGGGTGTATAAGGCTTGGTCAGATGGTTAAAAGAGGTAAAACACATATCATTACCATCTGGGCACTCAATTAAAATATGTCTGAGATAAAACTGACACATTAGCAATAATGTCACAAATCTCACATGTAGGAGGGTCATCAGCCTTCAACAAATATGAATGTGTCAGATGACTGTATCCTATGTGGGTCAGAGTAATAATTAATTTCTTTATAATTCCTGTGCAGACTAGACTGCCACAGTTCAATTACAGGCTTCATATAAAGTAATTTATTTGTAATATATTTATTCCATGAATCCTGCCATTGGGAGTGTATCTATTGGTGTATTATTTGGCTGTAGTCTGTATAGGGGGTTGACAGGCAGCAATTATTAGTGGGAACTGCTACAGTGTCAGCAGAAATGACTACTGTATTCACATTCATGGAGGGAATGGATCTTCTGCCGAACTTGAACAGAACTGGATGAAGATTATATCCCACCGATGATAAAGCCTGTAAAATGCTCAAAGAACCAGCATATAAAATGAATTGTTGGTACTGACAAATACTAATGTGATCAAAGGCTAACTCAAAGGTCAAAGGCATGCAGCTCTGCAGTAAATATGCTGCATTCAGGGAGAATCTGCTCTGATATAATGGTGTCTGAAAAGAGAGTAGCAGATCCTACATACGATTCTGACTTTGAGCCATCTGTGTAAACTGGCATGAAGTCAGAATGTTTAACTTGGTGAGCTGAATAGAGCTGCAGGTAGACAGATGATGTAGTATCTACCTTTCCCCAGTTTGGATGCCAGAATGTGAGCATGCCAGCCAGGTTGGAAAGGGCTGCTAGTGATTGGGCAATATTGTCTACCTTGATTTTAAGTTCTCTGACTGGAGACAAATACCAAAAGGATTGGCAGTCTGATGGGTGTTGTACAAACTTTCCCATTGTGGCTCAAAAACAGATAGCCACATACAATGGTCTGGCAGAGATTTCACTTTTAAAGCATACTTTAGAGACAACTGCTTACATCAAAGCAATAATGGTGGCTCATTTTCTTCCATGTATAGGCTCTGGACAGGAGATGTTCGAAATGCTCCAGAAGCGATAGGGTCCAGCAACAAGGTAAACTGCTTCTGGCTGATGTATATACAGCAGACTCTCCATTAACTGGAATTCAAGCAACCGGCAAAAAATCTTGAAAAAATTAAAATGATACATATTAATTTCTAAATAAAATGATTCAAACCTGGTGCGGCACTTTGCACTGTGAGTACGTGTGCACACATCCCTCATCACATGTTTGTCTCTCACTCCCGACAATTCACTGTGTAAATACAGGAATACCTCGCATAGCACGGTTTCGAACAGAGCGGGTTTCGTTATAGCATGGTTTACAAATTGAAAAAAATTAACTCCGTTACACACCAATACATTTTATAGGTATATAAGTATTATAATGCCAGCACGTAAGCCAATGCGTTATGGATTCAAGGCCACGCTGACTGTTGTCGCAACTCCCATTATATACGGACTCTGCTAGCATTCATACATTAGTAAACAGTCTAGATTCTGAGTGGTGAGGTTGTTCACTGTGTGTAAGCTGTACAAATATTTTTAACTGTGTATTTTTATTAAAGATTATTTTTTTTAAAAAACGTTACACTTTTATACGCAAATATGAGTGGAAAGAAGAAATGTAATGGCGCTGAGAGTTCTTCTAGATCCAAACATCGAACGAGGTATGAAAGTAAGGCAGGCATTGCAAAATGACATTCGATGTTATAAAGAGATGTATGCAGATAAAAAGAAGAAAAGAACTGTGCAAATTAAGCTGATCAGTTATTTTTCAAAATAAAAATACAGTACATACTTCACTTATATTCTTTTGGTATGTACATACTGCAATAAAAATCATTTGTACTGTATTACTAGTATTTTTCATTTTTATCATTTTAATTTCTTTTTTTTGGAAGAACTTTGTATGCATCAATTTATGGTAAACAAACACCTATATATTTTTGTAACTCGACCCATATAATCAAATTGTCGGAATGCATTACATTAAAATACATACTAATAATACCTCAGTCAGCACGGTATTTTTTTGGCAGGAATTAACCGTGCTATGCAAGGTATTCCTGTATACCGGTTGATTTATTGTTATTCAAATTCTGTGTTCTCTTTCAACCCCTAGTATGCCAAAACAGGTAGCAAGTAAGCGTAAACGTGTCGTGCTTACCCTCAAGCAGAAGATGGAAATATGCAAGAGGCTTGAGAAAGGTGAAAGTCGTGCAGTACTCATGGAAGAATTTAATGTTGGCTCATCAACGATATATGACATTAAGGATCAGTCTCAGAAAATAAAGGAGTTTTATGCCAAGTTGGAGAGTGACAAGAGTGTAGAGAAGCGTCATACTCTTCAAACACCTAGAATGGAAGTGCTTGACCAGGCCCTCTATGAGTGGTTTCGCTGAAAAGATCCGAGGGTGGTTGCATTTCTGGACCCATGTTGCAAGAAAAAGTGAAAGAATTTCATGAGAAAATGAAAATTGAAGATAAGTGTTCATTTTCAAGTGGCTGGCTTACTTGATTCAAGGTTTGTCATGGCAACAGTAAGCTAGATTTATCAGGGGAGCAGAAATCGGCTGATTTTCAGGCTGCAGCTTCATTTCGTGAGGTATTTAGTGAAATAGTGGAAAAAAATGACTTGACCCCAGAACAGATTTATAATGCAGATGAGACAGGAGTAATGTGGAAGTGTCTACCTAATTCTACTTTGCCTGGTGGTAATGAGAAGGTAGCTCATGGGTTTAAGCAAAATAAAGAGCGTGTAACTGTGCTCTTTTGTGCAAATGCATCAGGAAATCACAAGGTAAATCTGTGTGTGGTCGGCAAATTTGCTAAACCAAGGTGCTTTAAAGGCGTAAGTAACCTTCCTGTACATTATCACACACAGAGTAACAGTTGGATGGACACAGGAATCTTTACCAAGTGGTTTCATTATTCATTTGTCCCTAGTATTAAAGAAAATTCACGAAAGAAAATTTTCTTTAACTAGCTAACGTCACAAGTCTGATCCAACCAATGGTCCAGGGGGTGATGCAAAACATAAAAATGTTTTACAGGCGCGACTGCAGAAAATGACTAATTTTGACGGGACAATTCTGGATTTTCAGAAGAAATATAACCTCAAAGATGCTATCTACACTATCAGTTGTGCTTGGGACTCTGTGAGAAATGAAATGTTATGGAAATGTTGGAGAAAGTTGTGGCCAGCTGTAATATTTGAGAAGTCCTCCTCTGTTGAATCTGAGGAGTTTCCAGGCAATAGTGCAGCTGTTAATAGCACTATTTATGATGAAATCTGGGAGTTAGTTGACGAAATGAATTTGCCTCGAGATGAAGTTGACGACTGGCTTGTTGTGGATGAAGATATACCAGTAACTCATACACTGAATACAGAAGATATTATAGAAGCTGTTGTGAATCATGGAAAAATGAAAGTTGCAGAGGAGGAGGAAGAAGAAAGCACTGATGATGTGTGTGTCAGGTGGGAAAAGTATCCTGGTAGAGAGCTACTGCAGCATTTGAAACTTTAATAGCTTTTGCAGAACAGCAACCCTTCTTCACTTTTCAGCATCTTATGCAGCTCCACATCATGCATAACTTGACTTTGTCTGAGAGAAGTAAGACCTCAAAGCAAGGTGATATTTGTTCATTTTTGAAGAATGCTGAAAGCAAGTTTGGCAGCACAACATCATCTACTGATGCAGATCCAAAACCATCTATAGATCCTCCTGATCCTGTCCCTGCTACATCAGCAGCAGATCTTGACTATCCTCATGCGATGTCTACCCAGTAAACTCTCTACCTACTGCAACAGTTTTGAGTGTGTTTTTTTTGTAAGTTACTGTATTCAAAAAGCAGTTTCTATAATGAAACTCAGTTTCTTTAATAAAATTTGTCTATGTTTGTCTTAATTTTCTAAGTATTGGGCTTAGTATAATAGTCAAGTATTTTTTTAATACTAACTCTCAAGCAACCAGAAACTACAGTTATCCGGCATCTATCAATCCCATGGGTGCCGGTTAACTGGGAGTTGAGATCTGTAGTCATCTAGATCGTACAAGTGTATGGTAAATGCATAGTAGAGTGTTGACCACATCCCAAGATGTAGAGGAGATGGCACGGAGAATATTCAGGCCTATAGTGCATATTATAGAAAGTTGATATGTGTTCCAGAAAGGTCAACTTTTTATCAAATACGAGTCCCAAGAATTTTGTCTTGCACTACTACTGGAATAGCATTTCTGCACCTCAATTCGGGTTCAGGATGAAGATTCCACTTACAAAAATGTACACAAATGGTCTTCTGTTGCGAGAACCTAAATCCATTAGCAAGTTCCCAGGAATTAAGGTGATCAATGGCTCATTGCAGTTGTCTTTCAATAACTCTCATGTTGCATGACTGAGAGAATATGCTGTCATCAATAAAGAGGAAGTTTTTCTGTGATGGCATTTACTTTGATAGTGAAAAGTGTAACAATACTGATCTTCTTCGCGGTAACCCCCGGATCCCACACAAACTTGGAAAGACAGATTGGCTAAAAAGTTTTTAATAAAAACAGGGGAATGCCCTCTAAGACTGAAGCTATACAAATCTTTTCAGATGCCAAATCTCCAAGCTTTCTCTATATCAAAGAATACAAACTAAAAGGTGTTCGCATTTTAGGAAATGCATCTCAGATAGATGTTTCCAGTCTAACACAATAGTCCAGAATGGACCAGTTCCTTCAGAAGTCACACTGGATGCTGGAGAGAAGGTCATTTGTTTCTAAATACCATATTAAATGAAAATTAACCATTCTCTCCACGATTTTGCAGAGACAGCTAGTCAGAGCAATAGGATGATAATTTGTAAGGATTTTAGGATCCTTTCCTGGCTTTGCAAAGGCAAGAACGATTGCCATGTGCCAGATATCCGGAAACTGCCCTTCAACAAAGATTCTGTTATAGGAGGCACAAGTGATCCATATATTTTAGTGAAAGGGGCTTAATCATTTCAGAATGGATGCCATCTGGTCCAACAGAACTTGCCTTAGAAAGGGCGAGAGCTCTTTTCAGTTCCTGTATAATGAATGACACATTGTAGGAATATGAAATTAAATCTGGTTTTCACTTTTATGTTTCAGGAACTCTGGGGAATAGGAAGATATCGCAGAGATGTTAGACAATGTTTCCCCAAGATCACTGACCATTGTAGTTGGCTCTGCAATAGTGCTTCGATTATATTCTGGGATCAATGAAGGGTAAGTTGTATATTTTCCCTTCATTTTCCGGATTTTATCACAGACCACCTTAGTATTAGTGGACTGGGTAATTAACGATGTGAAACGAATCCACGATTTCTTTTGATTCTGATGGTGGATGTGACGTGCTTTGTCTCGTGCATGTTTAAAGGCTATAAGGTGGTACGATATCGCTGGAATATCCACCAAGATTTGTTTTGAGCCTTTTTTTCTGCTGTACAATCTGCATTCCACCGTAGTTCAGGAAAGGATGGAAAAATGTATGTGCAACTGCACATACATTTTTCTGTAATGTACACAATTGCGCCACTGATAGGCTCCTGACTGACTGCAGAGATGTCAAAATTTGCCTGATGTTGAAAGGCATTCCAGTCAGCCTGATCAATCTTCAACCACGATAACCTAACAGGAAAATGGTCTCCCATTATTCAGAGTGGTTATCATGGGGAAGTAATCACTTCCATACGGATTCTCCTCCACCCCCCCAAGTGAAAGGAGAGAGAGGGGGGGGGGACAGATAGAAAGATCAATGTCAGAAAATCTATGGATAGGCATGTAGAAGAAGGTGTTTGCTCCCACATTTAGGAGGTCGTTGTCTTTGAGCATATGCTCTGACTCATCCCCTTCCACTGATGTTAACACCCACAGGGTGTTATATCAACTGAAATCCCCAAAAAGTAAGAAAGGGGGAGGTAAGCACATTACAAGATCATCAAGGTCTTTCTGAGGGCTGTCAGTCCCAGGTAGCAAAATAGATAAAGCATATAGTTAAAAAAAATCCCACTGTAAGGCAAACTGCAACAGCCTCTATGCTGGTTGTGAGTAGCAAAGGTAAAAATGGAGTCTGGTTGCCCACAAGGATAGCCACCCCTCCACGAGCAGGATCATCTGCAATTCTATCCTTACGAAAAATCGTAAGGTTATGCAAGGTACGGGTCATGATTTGCCTTTAGGTAAGTTCCCTGCAAGCAAAGGCAAACTGGCTCGTGCTTTTGCAGGAGGGCCTTGATATCATCATTATTTCACCAGAATCTACAACAATTCCATTGTAGGAATTTAGCCATTATTTTGGCTTGGTGGTCCGTCAGGTGGCTTCCAAAATGCTAAGCACTTACTTTTCTCAACCTTGGATTTGTCTCCTTTGGGGAAATATAAATGCTGTCCTGCAGGCACTTCCGTAGCCAGGTGAGCAGGAGCAGCAGCGCGTAGCACACGCTTCTTGATTAGACCGGGGTTCGAGCCCGTGCCCACCAAATACGGAGGATGCGGAAAGGTCAGGGAATGACCACCGCATATCCTCAGAGCAATATAGCCTTAGTTGCTAATGCTCCTAAAAAAAAAAAAAAAAAAAAAAAACTGTCCTGCATCCATTTCCTCCTCCACAAATAGTTCCAAGAATGAATCATCTGGTACTCTGGGAACTAGGGGGTATTTTGGGCTTTTCTTTTCTCCAGCAACTTTTTTGTTACTGGTGGAGCATTAGGATGTACTGATATGGGAGCAGAAGCTGATTGATCTTTCTGTGCGGGGTTTTTATGAGCTTAACAGGTAGCACACAACGGGAGTGAATGACTCTTTTGGTGGTATAATCATTTCTGTTTCAGTTCCAATGGAACATCTTCCTGCTACCTTCTGAGCATAAGTAGGTTTGTTTATGTTCAAGGGTTTCGCTGCTTTTCTTGATTCCTGATATATATGTTCAGTTCTTCTTTGTCTTTGAATTTCTTTTTCTTCTTTCCTCCTCTGGCATGCTCATGATGAAGCAGGGTGCTCTCCTTAGCAGTTAATGCGTGGTGGTTTTGAAGCTGAACATGATGTGATTTCATGGTCCTCTGCAGTGCAGCGAGTGCATGCAAGAGCTCCATGACAGGCCATTTGCGAGTGTCCATATTTCTGGCACTTAAAGCACCGCAAAGAATTTGGCACATACAAATGCAATATGGACAGTTAATATAGCCAGCTTTGATCTCATTAAGAGACATTGGTGAATTAAATGTCAAGATGTTATTTCTGGTGGGAACAAGTTTCCCACCCCCACACATGAATATTAGTTTTGCAGCTGTCACTCCTTGGGGTTTTAATTCAGAACAGATTTCCTCTTCAGACACTTCCATAAGATCCCATTCTGCGATGACACAATGAGATGAGCTCAATGTCTTGTGGAGGTTAGAGTGATTGGCATTCCTCTAGAGATATAGCTCAAAGGAGCTGTTCTAAATGTTTGCCACTTCTGGTCTCTACAAGAATGTTGCCTGGGCAAAGCCATCCGACAGATTTAGAAAAGCCTGCCAACCCTTCTGGACAAAGAAGGGTTACATTTTCCCTAAGGGCTTCTTACTAGTAGAGTGAATTATTAGGTAATAAGACGTTGGACTTGATATAACTTCTGTTTTCTCTTTTAGCAAAAGTGACATTATCTGGGTCAATGTTTTCGTTCGCTGGTAGAAACCAAGTTCGGACACCAGAAGATATTACTTTTTCAGTATTCAATGAGATTTTGTTTTGGCTCAGTGTCTGGGCAGAACCACCCACCACAGAACCAAAATAGGGTGCCCACTACCTGGAAAGCAATAAATGCACCTGAAAGTGGGATGCCAGGGCTACCCAGACACCATATCTGCACCATCACCAACCACCACCAGCCTGAATCCTGTCCCTTGGACCATGTGGGTAGGGGCATGGCATTGACATGGTTGACCCATGCAGGCAGACCCACTCCCGACTGATCCTGGTCGAGTCATCCAGGACCATCCATTGAAGCAGGGGCCAAAGTGGTGTGTTGAAGCTAGGCCTCTCAACAACCAGGATCCCCCTTTTAGAATTTCCATGGGTCGCAGCATAGGCAAACATGCCAGATTCCTATGGTGTTAGCCTGGAAACTAGGCTGTGGGCGTTGGATTCTGGTGATACTAATCTGGAGGACCAGCAGCATCCCTGGGAGGTCCCAGGGATGCTGCTGGTCACAACTGATGCAGCCTGGAATCACTCTGGTTACGTATACATTATAGCTTCTTTATATACCTGTGCAATTTCATTAGAAATGGCTGATGTTTCTATTCTTCCACAACTGTACTTTTTTTTTTTTTTTTGTTATCGCTATTAGGAAAATTTATCAAAAAGATGCAAATAATATTAAGCACATATGTTATTGCCCTCAACGAAATGCTACATCTATTTTTGCATTTCTTTCTACCCACTGCATGCTATCCATATGCTTATCTGTTTGCAAATGTCTAATTACATTGTTTTCTGGCACTTGAAATTGAAAAATCACATATATATATATATATATATATATATATAATATTAATAAAAAAAAATAAAGTTACTGAATGACAAAGAAAGCAAACAAAGTATTAAATCAAAAATATTAAACTCTGTTATGGATCCGAGTACTACTAGTTACAGTAGAGAAACCTGGCAACCATAATGAAATATAGACAAATATTTATATTCAGTGTATAGGGAAGAGATGTTGACCTGTCAATTGTAATTACCATGGAAAAATTGAGAAGGCCTGTAAAGTGAAGGAGATAATCTGAAATAAACTGATTGACATAAAAATAGAAATAATAATGAAGATAACAATGTTACCTAAAGTAGTGTGTGTGTGTGTGTGTGGGGGGGGGGGGTCCTAAAGCTTTAACTGCTTCTTCAAAGGGTCGGCAGACAAAACCACAGGAGCCACAACAATAAGCAGGGTCTCTGTTCCTGTTATGATGTATACACCTAATTCTGTTTTTGCACGAACTTTTTTTACACGAATTTGATTTAACACGAATTCAAAATAAATATTTCATTCTCTTTTTACACGAGTCATTTTGATTTAACACGATTTCTATGAATTTTTTTTGCCTAAATTGTAAGAATTTTTTTTTTATTTGTGGCATATTAGTATCATTTCTATATTACACGCACCAATAGATTGGATAACAGCTAGTGTGTGCGTTTTGAAACGCGTGCTTTTGCTTACCAATGTGTACGTCTAGGTATCTATGAATCATCAACGTTTTTATTGAATTTGGTGCACATTTACGGTATTCGTGCATTGTACCTTCGGAAGACATGTAGTAGTAAGCTCTATTTCAAAGTGAAAGAATCTTTAGTGAAATTTGTGCACATATAAATTTATTAATTTTGCCAATAGTCAATAAATTGTAAGTTTACAAATTTTTCATACCTTTTTTTATTAATTATAACTGAGATATTTTTCGGTAGCCCTTATATAATGTCGAATAATTCGCCTATTACCAGAACTTAAAATTCAAATTTTAGATAGTCTTGCAACTGGACAAGTGGCTACGCCTCTAGGAAAGCATTTTGGTGTACATGAAGCTACCGTAAGAACTATTAAGAAAAATGAAGCTGCAATTAGGAAGTTCGTATGTTCTGGAACAAAAGTAAGTGTTAATTCATCATCATATACAAGAGATATTGTCAAGGAAAAACATGGAAAAGGCTCTGGTAATATAGATAGAAGATCAGTCACAAAAAAGAGTACCAGTAGATGGAAATGCCATCAAGCAAACAGCACTAAGAATTTACAGACAGATTAAAGAAAAGGAGCCAAGCACTTCATCCCAGTTAAACAGAAAGTATGAATTTTCTGCGAGTACAGGTTAGATGACAGGGTTTCTTAAAAGGAATGCTCTTCATAATATAAAAATTAAAGGTGAAACTGCATCTGCAGATGAATCGGCTGCTAAAGTATTCCAGCAGGAACTTGCAAAAATTATTGAAGATGGAGGATACACTCCTGATCAAGTGTGGAATGCAGATGAAACTGGTTTATTCTGGAAACGAATGCAACAGAACGTATGTAGCCAAATCGCAGAAAACTGCTGGTGGTTTTAAGGTGGCTAAGGATCGCGTGACGTTATTATTTTCCTCCAACGCTTCAGGAGATCGTATGTTGAAACCACTGCTGGTAAATCGAGCCCTAAACCCACGTTCAATGAAAGGTGTAGATATCAATAAACTGCCTGTTCACTGGATGGCAAACAAGAAGGCCTGGGTGACCACTACTATTTTTACAGAATGGTTCAACAAATGTTTCGTCCCAGAAGTCAGACGTTATATGAATTTGAAAGGTCTCGAATTTAAAGTTCTTCTGATTCTTGACAATGCACCCGGCCATCCTGTCTTGGAAAACCCAAACGCACAAATTTTATTTCTGCCACCTAATACTACATCTTTGATACAACCGCTAGACCAAGGTATAATTGCGACAATTAAAACATACTACGTAAAACGAACATTCCAACACGTTTTGGACAAACTGAATGATGAAACACTAACAATCATTGATGTGTGGAAGAAATTCTCAATTATGGATTGTATCAATCAAGTTGGATTAGCGTTAACTGAATTAAAACCAGCAACTTTAAATGCGTGTTGGAAAGCGGTTTGGCCACAATGTGTAAAAAGCAAAGATCCCATCATCCCTAATACGACCGAATTTCCCAACATCATTACAATGGCATACAAAATTGGTGGAGAAGGATTCGATGATCTATCGTTTGAAGATATTGATGAATTGTTATCCGACAAAGCCCTAAGCGAAGATGAAATATTAGAGGTTGTCCTTGGGACTCCTTATCCCACAGAACGTAGTGATAATGAAGAAAATGATCCTGTTCTAAATGCAGATTTAATAAAAGAAGGTCTGAAACTGGCCAGAAAATTAGATAATCATTTTGTCAAAAATGACCCTAATGTGGAACGCGCTGGGAAGTTTCAACGTTAACTGAAGTTGTTGACAGCCTCTTACAGAGAATTATATAACGGCCTAACCAAAACACGAACACAACGATTAATAACTGAATTCGTTCGTAAAACCGGTGAAACATCAGCACCAGAGGAGACTCGTGCTGATTTTGCTCAAGAGATCACAGAAAGAATTTCATTAATAGAGGAAGAAGACGATGTCCACAACATTTCTAGTGATAGCAGTGATATTCCAGTCGTACGCAAACATATGCGCCGTTTATTATCAGAAAGTGAAAATGAATAAATCTTTTTATGTGTAAAACAGATTTTTTTTGTTCATGAAGAATTTTTTTTCATTTCATATGCATACAAATTTATTTTAATACATTTTAATTACATATTATTACATGTGTATTTTGTTTAAATAAAATAATAAGCTTAAAATGAATATTTTTATGTGTTTTTTTTTTAATTATTTTTACTGATTTTTTTAGATCCGGAACCAATCTTCTTTTCTTCCATAAATACAATGTCTTTTTTTACACGAATTTTTTTTACCCGTATTTTTCAGGAACGTATCTATCGTGTAAAAACAGAATTAGGTGTACATGCGAAATGTATAAATCATAGCCGATCCAACAGAGACCAAAAAGAAAAAGAGTAAAAAAAAAAAAAAAAATTGCCAATAGAACTTTAAGAAAAATAAAAAAAATTTTGAAGTCAAAAGGATAAATACATTACAAAAATTACTTCAAC